>NC_091121.1:86962786-87270286 GCF_040183065.1 Periplaneta americana | reverse complement strand
GTAGCCTTCAGGCTGCTTACAGGACACGATTGCTTGGCAAGCCACTTACATAAAATACAAATTCTAAATTCACCATTGTGTCCCCTGTGCAACAGTCAAGAGGAGATGAACGAGAGCCACTTGAAGACCTGCAATGCACTATCTGCAGAAGACACTGTAGCCCAGAAGTATTTTTAGTAGGTTTTTTACGACGCTTTATCAACATCTTTGGTTATTTAGCGTCTGAATGAGATGAAGGTGATATGAAATGGGTCCGGGGTCCAGCACCGTAAGTTACCCAGCATTTGCTCATATTGGATTGAGGGAAAACCCCGGAAAAAACCTCAACCAGGTAACTTGCCCCGACCGGGAATCGAACCCGGGCCACCTGGTTTCGCGGCCAGACGCGCTGACCGTTACTCCACAGGTGTGGACTCCCCCAGAAGTATTGGAGAGCACGAATGCTAATGGCTGCATTGCTAGATGCAAGGCATTGAAACTACAACAGCAACAACAACTTGTTTGAGGTGAACACTGAATAGTCCATCTCACTGCGATGTTCCAATACTCTCGATATTTCGCACATAGTAGGAGAGGGCGAGAAAATGTTGAGGTTATGTGTTTGTACTTCATAGAAGTCAAATGTAAGCACAATATTGAGATGTAAATATAGGCGTTTTATCTACAGTAATCTCACTAGACGTTTTGATTTATCTAGAGAAAATCAAAACTCGAGTGGGATTTAATTGACTATTACACGATTAGAAGAAAGTATATAAAGATTAGAAGTAACGAAGTACTCCAATACATAAAATATTAATTGACTTACGAAAATACAACTGTCTTCAAATGTATTATTGTACCATCTCAACATTACAAATATTACGCTAGATGCATGCTAGATGGCAGTAGTGTCTTTATACAGACACTGTAATGATTACTATTCAATAAATCTTAATATTAAACAATCTCTGATACGTGACTATCCATAATATCATATAGCAGAAGTTCTTTTTATCCTCTCAGAGCAGAAGCTATAACATAACCTAACTAATATACACAAGTGTTAGAAAAGTTTTAATTAATGACAATGACATAAAAAATAAACATGAATAATTTTAAAAGGAATAATTATTGAATGTACAATTTTCAAATTTGAATGTGGCTGGTGGTTCAATTGATGTTATATTGGACGTGTGCATAATAGAAGTGGAACTCGTTGATTTAGGCCTACATGGTGTATTCAACTTATTTAGGATTTCCGAATGGTGCTCTTCATTTATTTGTAAATCGGATTTCAGAAGATACATAGGTATGATCAGTGATTTTTATTAATTCTTGTTCTTGAATGCCAATGCGAGTCATATTTGAAACTGCTGTGCATCGACTGGAGTGGTTTGTAATTTTATATATATTTTTGACGTCCAGACCAGCGCAATTTCAAATGTTGGCAAACAAAGAAACAAATGCTAGGGACGCGATAAAATTAAACAAATGCTAGGGACGCGATAAAATTGTGCGATAAGCAGCTATGATTGGTTGAAATACGTCCTTTCGTACCGTTTTATTGGTCAAAAGTAGTATGACGTAGTAAGAGTGTAATAGTCATTTTAAAAACAGATTAAAAGTTTGAAAGTCAGTATTTATTTACTTATTTACTTACTTATTCATTCATTCATTCATTCATTCATTCATTCATTCATTCATTCATATGCTATAGACAAACTGAACATTTCTCATCTGACTACCAAATCTAATGATTGCCCACTTGATCCTGTCCAGTATTCCTGAAGTGAAATATTATATAGGAACAAAACGGAAAATTAGTATATTTTTCATAATTCACACATCATTCAGAAGATGAATGAAACATTGTTATTTTTTAAACCATTGTCATATTTGGTAAAATTTTGTTATTATTGTAATTTTACAAGTTGAGTAGTACTGTATAGCCAGTTAATAATTTCACTGTTTAAAATAATGGAATCAATTAAACAACGTAAAATCCTGCCAGATTTTCAGCTGTCGGCTGACAATAGTAAATTTTCCGGGTTCAAAAAATTGAAATCTACTAGGATCAGCTTGAAGTCTATTAAGTTGGCTACACTGAATGTATTGTCAAAATCGGGCGCTCACAGTTTGCAGGCGTGGTTGTTCCAATTTTGTCATTAAGTAATATAACCACAGCAGTGCAGCGCTTGCAGTGGGAAAATAGCATGAACTGTCTCAGCTGGTGAGCAGTTTAGCACCTCGAACTGTGATCACTGTTTAAAGAGCTGTTTAATCACAGGTGTGATCGTGATTTTTCGATCACTATGATAAAATCACAGGTCAGTGATTTTCTGCTCATCACTATTTGGCAGATTGAATTGTTTCAATGGTTGGGTTGGGTTAATACTGAACTGGTTTCATTCTTATTTTAAGTTTCCTAATGATTTTCATCTAGTTATTTACAGAACATGCTATAGTCGCGACGCTGTTATTCCCGGCGTGACTCCTCCTCTTTGCTTACGTCTTATGAAGTGAAGGCTCTATAAAGTCTAGATAGGCAGTATCATTCGCCACTTTTGTTCTTTCGTTGCTGAGCTACCAGACGAACACTGTTAAATGTCATAGCTCCTATGATAATAAATCAAACGCACTGTAATGCAGCAAATAATTGAGCGGCAAACAACGTCCTCGTGTGCTTTCTGCGCACGCCAACGAAAGAGCCAAAATGGCGGGCGATTATATTAAGTATTTATCGAGCCTTAGGAAATGCATAACGTCTTCATCAGCGAATCACAAGACGCACACGTTTAAATGTAGCCGGTCTGAAAAGTGATTGGCTGCCGGAAATTAGAGCGACGGGACTATAGTACAGCAAAGATGAATTTTATTTCTGAACTGAGGGTACCTACGATAGCAAATTCGTCACCTTTTATAATATGTTGAGAGGAAAGTATGAGGATTATAGTTGAATTTTAGTTTAGAAGAGAAAAATGATCATTTTTTCCTGGAAATATCTTGATCAGAACGTTTCTTTTATGCGCCTTAAACCTACGACACGACCGTTCTCTCAGATCTCGTGTAACTTTTACGGGTGTGAATTTGCTCGCCTTGTGTTACAACCCTAATCTAAGAGAAGCTATAGAGTCGACATTGGCTTAAATTGTTTTGTTGGAAGAGAACTCGGGTTTTAGGAAATGAAGATCAAGCACATACAATGTCTTAATTTTAAAATAAATTGCAAACAAGAGAAGAGAATGTAACTGCAAGTCGTTTCTTATATATCTAGCATTCTCCTCTATACATTATTAGAAGAAAGAACAGCTTCAAAATCCACTAAGCGGGGTATTCCAGTTCTTTTCCCTTTCAAAAAAAGAAAGAACTTTCATTGTACTTAAAATTATCTTCTCGGCCTGGTCTAAACCCACAATCGGAGCTAATGGCAACAACTGAATCGGCGAGAATGATTTCCCTTTGTAGTTTTATACATTTACCCATCATCGTACATTTTCCCCATATTCTGCATCGGAAAACTGAAAGATAATGCGATCTGTACAGATTTACTATCTTGAATATGTCGGCTGGACGCAAACCCATGAAATCGATGCCTCTAGCTATTCGCTGTACCAACTGAGCTAACACGCCTCATTTGCATTCGGTAAACACAATGTTATTTCAGATGATTCAATTGTGCTGTAATCCAGAGGTCGGGGCTTCGAACCTCGTGCTTGCAGATTGACCACGAGTGTATGTGTGTGCACTTAATGAAACAAGCCACGTGTCAACCGAGTGCGCGCGCCACGGAGCAGAAACTCCAACGCAATCATTGTAATTCACAAACATCACGGTCCAGTTGCCCGGCCCCACTGCAGCGCCGAGGTGAGTGAATGTGGAACTAGAGACACGCCCATTGTGAGCTATACTCGCATTGAACATTTTTTAACAGCGAATATTTACGAATGAAAGGAAGAAGGTGGTATGATAAGTGTGCAAAACATCCGTCCTGTTATTTCGAATATCTACAGCAGCGGTGACCAAAACTCGAGCTGTAGTGATTACATGCGACAGACAGCCTATGAAGTAAGGAGACGGAGGAAAGGTACTTGGCATGAAAACTACAACCAGTGGTGGTTCCTGTACTAACCCCTTGATCAATTCCGCGGATAAAAATCTCAAGCTTTGCTGCATCAGTAATGTTACTGCTGTCATCAAGAGCCAGTGAATAATATACGATATTTCTTGCTTCGTTTTTTAACCTTCCTCTTGAATATAATCAGACATTTTCTAAATTCTTCTCTCGATACTTGATCGAGAAATTCGTAGTTTTTCAAAATTAAAAACTTCTTATGGACAAGTTATTTAAGCTATTTTAATCATTACTCTTTTGAGAAATTCTATCCTATAAAAAGTTTTAAAGCAAGAGATATTTCAAATCCCATTAGGTAGCTGACTTCCTTACGTTTATTTACCTCATCTTTCTTGTCCTGGTTATGATTTAAGACATGTCAATTCGTTGGCACATAATATTGAATCAGATTTTCTACAATATTATTATTAAATGAATAACTAATAAATAATTACCCTCAACTAAAGATTAAGAAGAGTAAAATTGAGATAAAACCGTAGGGCCGTATTCATAGACATCTTAGCGCAGGCTTCCGGTGGATAATCAGCGAACTAACATTTTTCGTATTCATAAACCAGTGTTAGCGATATGACATGACATGACATGACATGACATGACATGACATGACATGACATGACATGACATGACATGACATGACATGACATGACATGATATGTGATATGATATGATATGATATATGATATATGATATGATATGATATGATATGATATGATATGATATGATATGATATGATATGATATGATATGATATGATATGATATATGATATGATATATGATATGATATATGATATGATATATGATATGATATGATATGATATATGATATGATATGATATGATATGATATGATATGATATGATATGATATGATATGATATGATATGATATGATATGATATGATATGATATGATATGATATGATATGATATGATATTATATGATATGATATGATATGATATATATGATATGTTATGATATGATATGATATATGATATGATATGATATATGATATGATAAGATATATGATATATGATATTAATCCCGTACAAGTAACCAGTCGGTAGCCGGGGCTAGCTTAGCACTCTCGTAACGCGTGCTAGCGAAATGTCTATGAATAGCACCCTAATAATTTTATCCTTCTCGGGACACGATCTAAAATATCAATATTCATGCACATACAGAAGAATTATAGAAAAACATACTTAGTAGTCAGTAATAATAATAATAATAATAATAATAATAATAATAATAATAATAATAATAAAACATTATTCAGCGTGACAATTAATGTTTCTATATACTCGTAATTGAACCGTTGAGTGAAGTAAACATATTACATTTTTTGTCCGACAGAACAACAAAAAAGTTCTCATTCTTTACGAAACCGCCTCTTACTGTGTATAGAGACAGAGTTTGTAAAGCGACATGATACCGCCACTGCTTGCCTTCAGTACGTGAATGAAACACACAACAATGTACAGGAAACTCCTTGTACCTGTATGAATGTCTCTGATTACACGATGTAATCACGACACCCGCTTTGGTCACCGCTGATCTACAGTATTTGACTATACGAGACACCGGGTTCCTAAATCCGTTTTATCCACTTCTGGACGAAATTGTGTTAGCGGTAGTTTCTGAATCTACTCCCTTTTCTCCATCATTCTATTGACACATGATGCTCCAAACTATGTTTTCAGTCATTCATTCCTGCCCGAGGATAGGTCTTTCACTGTAAACTCAGCATTCTCTAATATTTCCTATCTTCCGCCTTCTTCACGGTTTCCGCATACTATCCATATCTCTATCATTTGATATCTTCTTCTGGTCCGAACTCTTATACGGGGTGTTGTGTGTTGAAACGACAGAACCATTTTCTTGCACTGCTTTCTCCGAACGCCTTCTCCCCGTATATGACACAAATGATTCGAGCCGCCTCCGCTACCTTTGCTTCTCCATTAAACTCAAACAGAAGAATATGTCGGAAGTGTTCGTTGTTATCCACTTGACACTTTATCTTCTTTAGTCCACAAATAACACAAACTTCCTTCAAATCCGCAAAATTCAAGACGTATTTACAAACAACACTCTAAATAAGTGACAAACTATAAACGATCTAGTAACAACGCAATGACAACGAACGAAAACGCTACGAATGTTTTGCATCAACCTAATATCAAAACCGTAAAACTTCTCTAATTAAACTATGTGTAGTGAGACAATAACTCGAGTATATTATAGATTGTGTAATCTCATACATACAGAATATAAGCATTCGCGGTAATAAATTATATATAGTAATGGGCCAGTCCTTCCAAACTAGAGAACGAATTAAAATACTTTTAAGTCGAACGGAATTTGTGATGAACAAACATTGTCAGAACAAGTTTTCTTCTAATACAGTTGTTTTTCCTTTTATATCTTTACTTATTTTATAACCGTCTTATCATGACTATTACACTCTTACTACGTCATCCTACTTTTGACCAATAAAACGGTACGAAAGGACGTATTTCAACCAATCATGGCTGCTTATCGCACAATATTATCGCGTCCCTAGCATTTGTTTAATTTTATCGCGTCCCTAGCACATGTTTCTTTGTTTGCCAACATTTGAAACTGCGCTGGTCTGGACGTCAAAAAAAAAAAATATATATATATATATATATATATATATATATATATACACACACACACACAGGGACATCATTTTATTTTTACTTCAATTTTTATTGTACCTGACTTTTTTAATGTACTTCACTCCCACCCCTTCTACTAAGGAAGTTCCAACTCCACACAGAACCAAGACCGCAGATAGTAAGCAGTACTGAGTTACTGAGTATAGTACGTTCCAGAAATATGTTCGCGTTTTCCAGTGACGAAAGAGCTTTCAATATTGAATCATATTTTCGCACAGGTACTGTCCGTTTGCCTACGTCGCATCCCGATTTCCCCCACCTGCTTCTGCTCGCCCCTCTGTAATAGCTGGGCTGTCTTAGCTCTTTTCTGAAAACATTAATTTCTCTTAGGAATTGGACGTTTACGTAATATTATACAGCTGTTTAATTTAACTTAAATAAAAGGGCCTCGTTAAGTAATTAACTGTCACGTGATTTCCTCCCTTTCTACAATCCTGCGGCATAACCACTTGGACGGACAGTAGATAGCATGTCTGAGTAATTTTATATTTTCGGATCGGGCAGAAGTGAAGATTGAATTTACAGTACGTAGAGTAGGTACAGAATTATTTCAACATGAGTTACTAGTACGAAGGACGAAACTGGCAATTGGAATTAGATGCAATAGTCTATAGTGCGATAATATGCACAAAAGAACTGAAGCCTGTATCGAGATGAACGGCCACCATTTTCAAAATTGTGTTTAAATATTCATATTATGATTATTTTTCAATTTAACTTATTTCTCTATATTGTACGCTAATGTGCTGTAGACAGTATAATATACACTGCAAAATGAATACGTTCGCATGGATAACTCACTTCGTGAGTAAAAACACTTATTCTTAATACAGTACTGTACTTTGATTAAAGAAAAAAAATTATCAAACTCAAAATCGCGATATTTCCTAGTTTACGTAAATGGATGAACTACTTTTCTTCCTTCCTATACCTAGTAGAGTGATTTGTGTTTTACGCCAGTATCATCGAACTCCAGTCTTGGAGGGGGGAGCAAGCGGTGTTTCCGGTTCTCTAAAGGTATAGACAGGTTAATATTAAAAATGTTAGTAAAAGTAAAATGATGTCCCTGTATATATATATATATATATATATATATATATATATATATAATTACAAACCACTCCAGTCGATGCACAGCAGTTTCAAATATGACTCGCATTGGCATTCAAGAACAAGAATTAATAAAAATCACTGATCATACCTATGCATTTTCTGAAATCCGATTTACAAATAAATGAAGAGCACCATTCGGAAATCCTGAATAAGTTGAATACACTATGTAGACCTAAATCAACGAGTTCCACTTCTATTACGCACACGTCCAATATAACATCAATTGAACCACCAACCACATTCAAATTTGAAAATTGTACATTCAATAATTATTCCTTTTAAAATTATTCATGTTTATTTTTTGTCATTGTCGTTAATTAAAACTTTTCTAACACTTGTGTATATTAGTTAGGTTATGTTATAGCTTCTGCTATATGATATTATGGATAGTCACGTATCAGAGATTCTTTAATATTAAGATTTATTGAAAATCATGTCAAGTGACGTTGATTACTGGGATTCGGATAATTGAAGTGGAATGCAACTGTTTTAATAAAAATTAAACCGAATCAACAAAGCCTTCTTGACTAGTAACATTGCCATCGTGTATAGATCGAGAACTTCTCGACGAGAAGGCATTGCTAGTAATAATAACTCACTACTGCCATCTAGCATGCATCTAGCGTAATATTTGTAATGTTGAGATGGTACAATAATACATTTGAAGACAGTTGTATTTTCGTAAGTCAATTAATATTTTATTGTATTGGAGTACTTCGTTACTTCTAATCTTTATATACTTTCTTCTAATCGTGTAATAGTCAATTAAATCCCACTCGAGTTTTGATTTTCTCTAGATAAATCTTCTCGTGTTCCACTCGCAGATTTATCGATAAAATCAAAACGTCTAGTGAGATTACTGTTGATAAAATGTCACCATAAACAATTGCACCGTACATCTTATTCTGGAGACCGACGTCATAAAATCTCTATGGCGAACAATGTAATAATAATGTAAGTAAAGGAATTCTGAAGTTTAAATCGATGCCTGAGTTTTCAGCGTGGCTTTATGCAAACAAACAAAATTCATCATCTCATATAATGTTCACGATTCAGGATTTATGACACGTCCAGAGACTCTAATTTAAAAAATGATCTGGTTATGTTCGCTTTCAACTTGCACTGATTTTTTAATAGAGCGCTAGGATTTCATTAGTAGTTGGGTGTAATCCATTTCTAACAAATGCTCTTCCTGCTATGTTCTTTCTAATAAAATTATATATCTTCCATTATATTGTTGTCTTTTAATTTGTTCAGCACAACTTCGTTTCCAATTTCATCAGTCCATCTGAACACAGCTTGTGACCTTAGAAATCATTTTGTGTCCCCCTTTCTTAGAACCTATGTACATTTAAGACACAAGGAGTAATTCTGGTTTAGGTTCAATTATGTATTATAATTAGTAATACATTCTTACGCATAGTTTTCATATATAATTTAGTAATAATGGTGTTCATTGTACTGAAGTGCATCACACATACATTTTGTTTCATTTCCTAAATTATATAATCGAATTTGCGGACAACTGTCTGTCCTAGTACTCTCAAAAGTCTTTCGTTATAAAAGTTCCACCCATATATATTAGTTTCTAGGCAGTGGACGATTTGTTTATAGCTATTGTTGGTACTGATTTGAAACACATTTTAAGAAACATTTAGCTGCATATCTATTTTCATTGTGTCCCTCCACGCAGATGTCGAAGACGCCCGGGGAGTATCGAAGCAGAAGTTCTACGCTGTCTTTGTAGACTACTACAAAGCGTTCGACAGTGTGTAAACAGGCAGCAGCTAATGGACAAGCTGAACAACATTCAAGGCCTGGACAAACACGTTCTCAACCTGGTCCATAATATATTAGCACAAAACTTAATTAAAGTAGGCAATACAGTCCAGAAGTCCAAGGAAGTTTGCCAAACTAGAGGGATATCACAGGGAGACCCTCTAAGCCCGCTCCTTTTCAACGTCATGACAGCGAACGTATACAGACACAGGCTTCCTCAACAGTGATGTACATGTACGCAGACGACATGGTACTCGGGTCTATCAACATAAGAGAGTTACAAATCTCCATGAACAATCTCTCAGCTTGGGCTGACGAAAACGGTCTGCTCATAAACCAGTCAAAAACTGCACAAATGGTGTTCAGAAAGGGAGGAAGAATAGCAAAAAGTGAAACAATCTGCCTACAAAACAGGTCTATGCAAGTTACAAAGACTTTTAAATATTTCGTGTTAACGATACAGACGACAGCAAAATGTTTTAGAATCCATACTCAAGAACGAGCAACGGTCCCAGTAATAGCTATCCACGACATAACAAACATTACCCAACTAGCACTCTGAACAGCCATGCAGCTTTTCTGTGCCAAAATATTCCCTATAGGCCTACTATCATATGGACTGGACATCACCTGGACCCGGCTAAACAACAATGACTTCAAGACCATGGAGAACGTCAAAGCAAGGTTCTTAAAAGCAGCACTGGGAATCTCAAAGTATGCACCCTCCAGAATAGCGAGAACCTTTCCTGATAGAGGAACTTCGAAGCAGGCTCATGCTGCCATCTATCGCAGCAGAAATCCGACTACGCACGGTCATGCAAGAGAAGAAGGCAGAAATAAAAAGTGAATTCTATGGAACGGACGCGATGATCACAGTCTAGTACAGGCCTGCAGAACTCGTAAGTAGGGGAAATATGACGTCAGACTCACTCCACTTCTATTGGGGATGATCGACTTCCGCGTAGAGTTGTTTACAGTCTCTGGACGTCAAAGGCCCATCAGTGGCGGCATGTAATTTTCAAAAATGATTGTAATAAATTCATTGTTTTTATAATGCGTTATCTCATTTCAAGGTTTACAATTATGCTAGATTTCCTGTCGGTAGTTTCTTTGAGATTTCTTTGCACCTAACCTGCTTTAGATTTTCGAAAACTTTCCTCCTATCATCACCTACGGAAACATAAGTAGCATTTAAGTAATGAATGTTGAAAGTCACTATTAATTTCAATTCAAAATGAACACAACGAGTGACGTCCTTAATTTTACAGTATATAAATAAATAATCAATATACAGTTCGTAATAATGAACTTACCCGAAAATTTCTGCATTTCATAATTCTTAATATGGGCTTTGTTGAAATGTGGTTTAATATTGAAATGACGAGTAGAAATAAATTGGATGGGACACACTAAACAATCAATTCTTTCGTCTTCAACAACAAAATAATCATATTCCCATTTCCTTTGGAAGTAGTATTTCTTCACGGGTTTAGATTTTGTCATGTTCCAGCTCTCTTTAAACTGCAGTACGCATATTGTGTATTTATTTATTTATCTATTTATTTATCTATTCATTTATTTTTATTTATTTATATATTTATTTATTTGACTGGAGTGCGTTACAATGTTGAATAACAGCATTGACATCAGGTCATATAGCTATTACTCACTTATCAACGTATAATTTATTTATCGCCCTATTACTAGTAAAACCAGTTAAGACACAGTAATACAAGTTTTGTAAAAACAGGAATTAAAATTTCATTAATAAATTGTTCGAATAAAGTAATTGGTTTGTTGCCTGTATGCAACATTTCTGACTTATTTCATTTTAGTAGAATACAGAGCACGGAAAGACAAGTCGGAGACTGTACTTAACTTATTTTATACAAAAAGAGGATTTAATCGGCTTTACTAGTAATAGGACGATATATACAAAGGTAGACCTTCTTACATTATATGCAACATACATTTTAAAATTTATTTTACATATTTTTTAATTTATTTATTTCCCCCATTCATTTTTCTCTTACTTTCTAAAGATATGTTCCTAAGGATTTTATTATCTGTTCATTTGTAATTCTTGATAGCGTATTGTATACCTGCCGCTGCGAAAATGAATGTTGATGCAACCGAGCGTAACTAGAATGCCATGACCGCACTGGTAGAAAAGGTGGGTGGGGTAAGAAACGGGAGTAAAGCAGTGGCTCTGAGGAGCTACAGTTCTGCAGGTCTGGTCTAATATATACAGTCACGAAGCTTGAGTTGTGAGGGTGCTAGGAACAATAGACTGTGCCTGTACTATTTCGCATTTTATGTAATAAGGCGATATTAGCGGTCCTAGTGGTTATAAACTATCTTTGGATGCATATTTTCTACGTATTGAGCTTCGTGACTGTATATACTAGACTGTGGCGATGATCAACCGCAACTAGACAGGGCCGAACAACAAGTTACGAAGCGCAATAATAAGGCTAGCAATTCACGGTTTTCATCACAAACTGTCCAAAAGATCAGAGTACCACGAACCTTCCCCTGAATTCGTGTGCAAACTGTGCAACGAAGCGTGTCCAAAATATCAGTTTAGTAAATGTGTGAACAGAACGAAGTCACTGGTGGAATATAGTAAAAAGAAATAACTCATACCAAACTAATTGCACGTTTGTGCGCACTTCTTTCTTATTATCATTTTCATTGTACGTATGTATGTATGTATGTATGTATGTATTTTTTTTAGTTGTTATTTAACGACACTGTATCAACTACTAGGTTATTTAGCGTCGATGGGATTGGTGATAGCGTGATGATATTTGGCGACATGAGGCCGAGGATTCGCCATAGATTACCTTGTATTCACATTATGGCTGGGGAAAACCTCGGAAAAAACCCAACCAGGTAATCAGCCCAAGCGGGGATCGAACCCGCGCCCGAACGCAACTTCAGACCGGCAGACAAGCGCCTTAACCGACTGAGCCACGCCGGTGGCCCTGTATGTATGTATGTATGTATGTATGTATGTATGTATGTATGTATGTATGTAACCCATCGTTCTGATGCCCAAAGATAGGTACTTCCTGACGGAGGTTTCAGTACCTGTATTTAGTAACTCTTATTCGTCGACAGGGGCGGAGGGACAAGCAGTAAGCTCAACACCACGAACGCCACCTAGTATGCAACTGAGGTGTTACCAGAACGTGAGAGTGGACTGTGTCTCATTGGAAATGTGCGACGATAATTGCAATTCGAGTGCTTCTGCGTTTCTTCTGGAGGAAGATATATGAGATTAAGATCAACAACTGAAGATATAATGTGAAGTGAAAGTTGAAGAGGGTAGTGAGTAAGACGACATCAAACAGGTTATGTGGTTCAATGATGGAAATCTAAGTGTTGAAGGTAAACTTCGCTCAGGAAGACCACCTATTCTAGAGAATGAGACTAAATCCACGAAACTGGAATAGCAGCCACCCGCCAGTAGGAGCGAATTGTCAGCAAGTCTTACTGCTTCAAATGCCGCTGTCAGTCACCAGCCACCTCCACCAAATTGCATTGTGTCCAAACAGCGAAGTTTAGATCCGTATGAATTGACCGAAGAACAGTTATAATTTTATAAGAAGAAACTTTGAGAAGGCCTACTATTCTTGACTTATTACGTGTTTGTTTCCTTTCGTTTCCCTACAATTTGTTGCATTAGCTACAGTATTCTGAATTTACTTTGGAAATGATACATGCTTCACGTAGTAACTCAAGCTCCACGTGATTTAAAAGTAGTCAAGTGGCAATACTTATTTCATTTCTACATCAATCGTGAACTAGATTTTGTAATTTTATGATACACCGTTTGAGATGAACGGATCTCCGAGCCATAGGCATCAGAAGTGAGGCCTTGGGGTGTGGGAAGTGCAGTAAGGGGGAAATGCACGTGTGGACGTCGCAGCTGTGTCCTGTCTCAATTCCCGCAGCAGATTTGCATGGCTCGCAGACGCGGGCACGATCCCGGGCCTCTCGGGTCAACACACCTGCCAGGTAAACAGAGGAGACTCATTTAAATCCACCATTGCAGAGACACCTGCAACTTGCTCAAACACAAGAATCGCAACACACAGAGTGTCCTGCAAGTTAGGACCCCAGTTTAATCGAACCTCTTCATTCGCCAATTTTTTTCATTTGTTTCATTGCTTGGCTGTACTTCTGAAAGTATGTACGTTTCTAAAGTTCTATTGAAGTAACACCCACACAGCTGGGACTTCTGATATAGCCTATACATACAGTAGTAAAAGTTCCACATAAATTAACACAAGATAACGCATTACCTAGGGATAAAATACAAGATTTAGGGAGGATTCATAGACACAAATGTCGCCTTGAAGAGGTGTTGCAGCTGCCTCTTTATCTCTACATACACCACATCCAACACAAGATCAACAGTACCATAAACCCTCCTGGTTCCATTAAAGACGATCACTATGGTAACATTGATGGCTATTAAAGGGGAGGTGGTAATCAGTGCCATTTTCACCTTTTTTACCAACAGAGATGGTGTACACTGCGCCACCGACATATGTAAAGTGCGCCAACTAGATGGTGTAAATAACATCACCGACATATGTACCCTTATAAAGTGCGGCACGCTAATATTTTTCTTCCCACTTTCCCAGACTTAGGACTCGCTATGAAATTACGTAGGTGTAACTTTGTCACTTATAAAATGGTTTAAAATGTTAGACTAAGTAACTCTGTCACTTATAAAATGTTTAAATATGTTAGGCTTAGTAACTTTGTCACTTATAAAATGGTTAAAAATGTTATACTCAGTAACTTTGTCACTTATAAAATGGTTAAAAATGTTAGGCTTAGTAGCTTTGTCACTTATAAAATGGTTTAAAATGTTAGACTAAGTAACTCTGTCACTTATAAAATGTTTAAATATGTTAGGCTTAGTAACTTTGTCACTTATAAAATGGTTAAAAATGTTATACTCTGTAACTTTGTCACTTATAAAATGGTTAAAAATGTTAGGCTTAGTAGCTTTGTCACATAAAATGGTTAAAAATGATAGACTCAGTAACTTTGTCACTTATAAAATGGTTAAAAATGTTAGGCTTAGTTACTTTGTCACTTATAAAATGGTTAAAAATGTCAGGCTTAATAATTTTGTCACTTATAAAATGGTTACAAATGTTAGGCTTACTTACTTTGTCACTTATAATATGGTTAAAAATGTTGGGCTTAATAAATTTGTCACTTAGAAAAAGGTTATGAGTTCGAGTCTCATGCTAATCAACTAGAACGTAACGCTAAGGAAACTGGTATCTATACGTCCAACTATCCCGTATTACAAAGAGAAATAAAATCTGTCCAATACCATAGTCCAAGCACAGTCTAGTATATACAGTCACTAAGTTTGAGTTGTGAGGGTGCTAGGAACAATAGACTGTGTCGGTACTATTTCGCATTGTCTGTAATGAGGCGATATTAGCGATCCTAGTGGTTAGCAACTATATTTACTACGTACTGAACTTTGTGACTGTATATACTAGACTGTGGTCCAAGACCTGCTCATCGCAACTCAGTACATCCTGAAGGCTACAGTAACTTCCAAAGACTTGATTGGTGTTAGCCGCCTTGAAGGGGTCTCTTACCATCTTAAGGAACCATCTACAGTATACCAAATGATTATTTAACACGATGGCGGACAGCAGAGTGGCTACGATTGCAAGAGATGGAAAACCACACTCAAGATGACCTAAAGCAGACCACCGAAACCTTGGAGAGACAGCTGGGCATCATCGCCATCATCAGAATCACAATAGATGTTGGAAAAACAGACTTCAAACCTATTTTAATAGTAGGAAGAAATTACTTATCGTACAAGTGTTACCATTGTATGAATTGTTTTGGTATTCTGTATCTAATGGCTAACTCCATTAGGGTCAGATGTATAAAATTTAAAGAAAGGTTTTACACTATGTCAGTGAGTTAATAGTAGTGGTGTTGAAGATGAAGATGAAGACGAAGATGAAGATGATGACCATAGTGATGGTGGCGGGAATGATTTTGATGATAATGATACATCAATGTATTATCAATGTATTTATATAATAATACAGAACATATAATAATAATAATAATAATAATAATAATAATAATAATAATAATAATAATAACACAATACAGAATAATACATCAGACTACAAAATATAATTACAACAATAGAAATAGAACTAATATAATACATCAATATAAAAAGATGATACAATAATATTAACAAAATATGAGGACAGAATGAGTAGCGCTCATGATGATGATGGTAGAGATTAAGGTGGTGATTATGATAATAGAGGTGCTGATTATTTTGTTTGTGGTCGTTTTACAGAAATTGATGACTGATGTTATGTTAGATGAATTTGGAAAAAATTGACGGTGATTCTTATAATAATGTTCATGATGATGGCAGTGGTGGCGAATACCGTGATATTGATGATTATGATGATAATAGACTGATAATGGTCCATGGTGATTGTGTTAATTATGATTACGATGGTATGTTCAACTTCCCTGCCACTTCCCGAGCCTCCTTCAATCCTGCGGGATATTTATGAGATATTTATTCAGCATCAACATGTCCCATGTGCGCATCCGCCATTCAAATTATCCGGACGTAAAAAAAAAAGGAGTTGGCTCATGGTTCATTTAATTCCAGCGTTCGGCGAGACAGCGGGCGCCCCTGTAATATATTTTCCGCTCGGCTTGTGAGGAATATTAAAAGGCCAACATATCCAAGGAGTTATGGGTTCTAACCCCATTCGAGGGAGCATTTCTGTTTCGAACATATCGACTTCGGCAGCGACGTAATCCATGTCGACCCAGACGAGGGCGGGTGTGATAACCTGTCTAAACGTTCTCCGGATTTTTGCAGATTTTTATTTTCGCTCCGGTTTGGGTACTGGAAGAACAGAAATGTAAATTCCTTCATCATATATTGCTAAATTCACATCCGCACTCGTCCTGGATGGGATGTGATATGATAACCTGCTTAAAAGTCGTTCGGATTTTTCCAGTGTTTTATCTTTGTTTCTATTTGAATAACGAAAGAAAATTAATGAAAATCACTTTATCAAATTATCACACATTGAGAACTTTATATACAACGTTTTAGTTTCTCATTGTATACAGCGTACAATAAAATACGCATTATATTGACGCTAGGAACCACCTCGAGATCTTGTATGTTCACAAAAGTTTTCAGCTACATTGGTATACCAAAATATAGTATTGTAATAACACCAATAATCTTAATCTCTAGCAGAATACATATAGGCCTATTTCAATATCCTTTACAGAGGCATTTTCTCCGTACTCCTGTTTCAAGCTTTTATTTCACTAACACTCCCACCTTTCCTTTAATTCACCTATACATTCAATGGTAAAAATATGTTAGAATGAAGTCATGGATATACCACAGTCTACTATATACAGTCACGAAGCTTGAGTTTTGAGGGTGCTAGAAACAATAGACTGTGACGGTACTATTTTGCATTGCCTGTAATGAGGCGATATTAGCGATCCTAGTGGTGAGCAA
The DNA here is from genome assembly GCF_040183065.1 of Periplaneta americana. Taxonomy (NCBI): domain Eukaryota; kingdom Metazoa; phylum Arthropoda; class Insecta; order Blattodea; family Blattidae; genus Periplaneta; species Periplaneta americana. Next base: position 87,253,006 of record NC_091121.1, on the reverse strand, counting down.
CTATCTAATGTTCGCATATTTACTACGTATTGAGCTTCGCGACTGTATATACTAGACTGTGGATATACCTACAAGTTTTCAATACTAATTCATTTATTCATAGTTTTCTGTCCAAGGGTAAGTCTTTCACTGTAAGCAAAACATTCTCATGTTGATAAACCTTGGAATTTAAGGGCTTGGAGCTTCGGGCGCTGGTACTCGTTTGGGGATAAACAAACTGTTATGGCTGAGGGAGAAGGATCCACCTGTCAGCATCGGATCATCGGATTCACGAATTCCACCCGAGCCACCTGTCCGGATTGAAACAATTGTTGCATATAGGATGCAAAATGGTCCAATATAGGCCTAAGCCAAAGTGCATGGATACATCCAAGGTCAGGTGCCCGAAAACTGAGCCAACCAGCTCGACTTATAATGAATTTACGCCTAGAAACAGGTTTCCATTCCACTCACTGCTGACTAAGAAATATGTAGTTTCATTTTGGAGATGCCGATAAGCTTAATGTTTTACAATGTCAATTTTTATTTTCCACCTTTGCTTATCTTAATGTATTTGGATTTATATTAACGTTTTCGATACTCAGTGTGTATCATCTTCAGATATGTATGTCAATATATGTTGTGAAGACCTAGCCTCTTATTGTGTAGTGGGTTATTCACGTGCGTGTGACCTATCATGATTTTTTAATTTAGCTAAAATTACTATAAATGTACTTGATGCAGTGTGTGGTTGCTTGTTATGATTCTGTTAAAATTCTTTCTTTTGAAATCACACATAGGTAAATAGGAAATTATGTTAAAACCAATATTATGACACATAAATATAAACAAGTAAAATGTACACTATAAAAACACTATAAAACACTGTAAACACTATAGCACTTTTATCATATTTATGATTGGCTGTGTTGGCCTGTTATGTCGTAAAATTTTACGAGCAACCACACACTGCATCAAGTACATTTATAGTAATTTTAGCTAAATTAAGAAATCATGATAGGTCACACGCACGTGAATAACCCACTACACAATAAGAGGCTAGGTCTTCACAACACATATTGACATACATATCTGAAGATGATACACACTGAGTATCGAAAACGTTAATATAAATCCAAATACATTAAGATAAGCAAAGGTGGAAAATGAAAATTGACATTGTAAGAAATATGTGCCTGATTTGGAGGAGTTTCGTTATGAAGTTTATATCTCTTGTTGCGTACATCTTGCCACCAAATCCTACCAGCATCGGGATCTGAATTTTCTCATGCTATGTTAAGAACATCTGTTACGTGAACTTTTTTATTCAGAATAATCCATATTATCACCCTCTAAATATGTATTATTCCTTCTGAATTACCCTTTGTACCAGAACTTAAGAAGAAGCTGCGAAATGATTCACTCTTGTTTTGATAAACTATCTCTGCGAATCGGAATTTTCATATTTAGACATGATTAAAACTTCTGACCACTCAAGTCTCACTGATAAACATTTAGAAGATTATTTGAGGCTCGCTCTTACAAACTATCCCCCTGATTTTCAACACTTGGTGAATACAATATGGACACAGACATCACATTGATTGAAGATGTTAATGTTATGTTTTATTTAACGACGCTCGCAACTGCAGAGGTTATATCAGCGTCGCCGGATGTGCCGGAATTTTGTCCCGCAGGAGTTCTTTTACATGCCAGTAAATCTACTGACATGAGCCTGTCGCATTTAAGGACACTTAAATGCCATCGACTTGGCCCGAAATCGAACCCGCAACCTTGGGCATAGAAAGCCAAGTTCTATACCAACTCGCCAACCAGGTCGACTTGATTGAAGAAGGCAGGTATAAATGTATTATTGTATTTTGTCGTATTTAAAAATAGATTTGAATTTGGTTTTAGGGGAAAAATGGTTTGTTTTTATTCTCATAAAATATTGCCTTCTTGTAACTTAGCAATATGCAAAAGTCCATCAGTCTTGAAAGTAGATCATCTATGGAAGGTCTGGGCTGCAAGTATATCATCTGTGGCTTAAAGTGCCTAGGCCAGGTATATACTGTATATACCTGCAGAACTGTAGCTCCTCAGAGCTACTGCTTTCGTATCCCTTCTACCCCACCCACCTTTTCTACCAGTGTGGTCATATCCTTCTAGTTACGCTTGGCTGTATCAACATTCATTCACGCGGCGGCAGGTACACAATACGCTATCAAGAATTACAAATGAACACATAATAAAATCCTTAGAAACACACCTTTAGAAAGTAAGAGAAAAACGAATGAGGGAAATAAATAAGTTAAAAGGCATGTAAAATAAATTTTAAAATGTATGTGTGCATATAATGTAAGAAGGTCTACTTATGTATATATCGTCCTATTACTAGTAAAACCGATTAGTCCACTTTTTGTGTAAAATAAGTTAAGTACAGTCCTCGACTTGTCTTTCCGTGCTCTGTATTCTACGGAATAAGTCCGAAATGTTGCATGCAGACAACAAACCAATTACTTTATTTGAAGAATTTATTATGATTTTTCGTGTATTAATAAAGTTTTAATTCCTGTTTTTACAAAACTTGCATTACTGGACTTAACTGCTTTTACTAGTAATAGGACGATATGTAATTTGTATGTTAATAAGCGAGTGATAGCAATATGACCGGAGTTCAATGCTGTCATTCAACACTCTAACGCACTGCAGCCAAATAAATAAATAGATAAATAAATAAGTAAGTAAATACCCGTATTGCAGTTTGAAGAGAACTGGAACATGGCAAAATTTAAACCCGTGAAGAAATACTACTTCCAAAGGAAATATGATTATTTTGTTGTTGAAGACGAAAGAATTGCTTGCTTACTGTGTCCCATTCAGCTTATTTCTACTCGTCATTTCAATATTAAACCATATTTCAACAAAGCCCATAATAAGAATTATGGAATAGACGAACTTTCGGGTAAGTTCATTATTACCAACTGTATATTGATTATTTATTTATGTACCGTTAAACTAAGGACATCACTTGTTGTGTTTATTTTGTATTGAAATGAACAGTGAGTTTCAAGGTTCATTACTTAAATGCTACAAAATTATGTTTCCGTGGGTGATGATAGGAGGGAAGTTTTCGAAAATCTAAAGCAGACTAGGTACAAAAAAATTTCAAAGAAACTACAGACAGGAAATCTAGCGTAATTGTAAACCTTGAAACGAGGTAACGCATTATAAATACAATGAGTTTATTACAATCCTTATTGAAAATTACAGTGCCGCCACTGATGGACCTTCCACTCTACGCAGAAGTGGAGTGGAGTGAGGCTGACGTCATATTTCCCCTACTTATGAGTTCTGCAGGCCTGGCTATACACAATGTCCCGCTTAAAACAGCAATAAAAGAAATGGCCGTAACTTAAAATACAGTAGGCTATATAACTTACGCCAAAGGGAAAGAAAAGTACCAAGGTTTGGTAGTGCAGGTCTTTCGATGTATGTAACAATGGTTGTCATAGAGATTAAGAAATGAATAAATAATAACAAAATGTTAATCTGTGAAGCATACAAAATTCAAATAACACAGCGGATCAAGTCCGACGAAAAGACAAAAAGCTCGTTTATGTTGCATCTTGGACAAAATTGACATGTGTTTCTCTGACGAGTCAACTTTTCACATATCAAGAAAAGTCAATAGACACAATTGCATAATCTGAGGAAGTGAGAATCCGCGTGTTGTGTTGGAACACGAACATGATTCGCCAAAATGTAATGTCTGATGCTGCTTAATGAAAAATCGTGTGATAGTTTCCTTCTTTTTGGCTCAACCTATCGAAGCATGCTTGTTCTGTGTTGTGCCACATTTTCCTCCTGGAATCATTATCAACAAGACGGCGCTCCTTCTCACTTCACGCGCCAGGTACGCAGTTTTCTTAATGACAACTTTCCGAGACAAAGGATTGGCAGAGGATCCGAGATCATAGCTTGGCCGTCAAGGTCACCAGATGTAACACCTTAGACTTTTTCTTGTGCGGATTCGTATGGGATCAAGTGCATAGAACACCAATGGCTGAAGCGCAGAATCCGCCGTTCGATTCAAAATGCCACTATTGATATGCTGAGGAATACCTCGATATAGATTCATAATGTTATGTTTCATTTAAATACGTTTTTCATTAAAGCTATGAACTTTAATTTTACAGTTTGTTATTATTTATTCATTCCTCAATCTTCATGAGAACCATTGTTCCATAAGTTGAAAGATCTGTACTACCAAACCTGGAGACATTTATTTCTCTTTGACGTATATAACTCTGCCAACTCAAATAAAACATTCTATTCTATTCTATTCTATTCTATTCTATTCTATATATTTTAAGTTACTGGTAGGCTATGGTTCTTTCATTTGTATTTTGAGTGGGATATGGTGGGATCCAGATCATTCGCCACAAATTTTTCGCCATTGCGACGATTCGTAACACACAACAATTTCGTAAAAGGACGATTTGTAACACATTACAATTTCGTTATCGGGCAATTCGTAACACATCACATTTTTGTATAACAATACGTTTCCGCAGTTACGGTTTTATATACTAATACCATTCAAACAAAATTTTTATAAACCTTTCCACAATTTTGGTTTCACATTCCAATCAAAAAAAAATCTGTGCTAAATTTTTTGTAACGTTTCGTGATAGATAGTAAATTAAGGTTCGTGTTTTACGTTCAAGTCTTGGTGTCAAAGCCAATGCAACACCAGGTCAATTAAACCAAGTTAGATTTCTATTAAACGTGGTGGTAAGTACAAGGATAACAGTAATAGAGTATATTGGGGTACTTTAAAGATTGCAATAGTCATTCATTCATATTGACAGCAAGTAGTACTGCACTGTAACGAACATGTCACATGTTATGAAAAAATACTTGTGACCAACTTATCTTTTTTTACTTGGTTATTTAACGACGCTGAATCAACTGCGAGGTTATTTAGCGTCGATGGGATTGGTGATAGCGAAATGATATTTGGCGACATGAGGCCGAGGATTCGCCATAGATTACCTGACATTTGCCTTATGGTTGGGGAAAACTAACCAGGTAATCAGCCCAAGCAGGAATCGAACCCGCGCCCGAAACTTATCATAGTGACGAATAGGTATTGTGACCAATTTATCATTGTGACCAACAGGTACTGTGACCAAATTTTCATTGTGACGAACTACCAGTGACTAAACTAGCCGGTGACGAAACATTTATAACGAAACGTCCTAGACCCGGATATTGTGTATATAAATTTCAATTTAATTTGTAAATTAAAAAAACATAATATGAGTATGTGCATAGACAAAACAAAAATAATCACATTCTATCAAAGTATCCAAAAAGATAAAAATGTTAAGAAACATTAAATTACTAAAATAACTAGAATGTTTTAAGAGCTTAGAATGTGATTATTTTATAATATTGCGCACAGAAATGGACGAACCAGTGATGAGACTAAGTGAAATTAATAAGCAAGAATGATTTCTTTTATTATAATGTTTTCAACTTTTATTTATGAAGTATTGTTATTTATATTATTATTATTATTATTATTATTATTATTATTATCTATATTACTACTAGCCTACTATTTATATTATTTTTATTATTATTATTGTTACTATTATTATTACTATGATTCGCATTATATGCACATAAATCAAATGGACGATTCACGTTTTCAGGAGTAAATAAATAATTTCATTACTGATTATGAAAAACATCGTATGTAATATACGAAGCATATTTATTTTTACAATAGTAAATAGTATTCAGTAATTCAATAGATAAATGTTCTTAAAGTCTCCAATAAATAATTCAAAGGAGCGTCAACTCTGAAAAAACAAAGTTCAAACCTGCTTCATTTCATTTTTTGATCTCACATCGCCCTCCAGGTCTTCCAGCATCATTGATGAATATGTAGAAAAGAAAGAAACAAGAAGGAAATAGCCGTATAATTTGTATTAGTCAGTCAAAGCTTGTGAATGTAGTCACAATCAAACCTATGTTCTCTGTATGGATGTCTCGTCCTGCTCGGTAAACAAACCCGGCCTCCATGTTTGAAAATCTCGACAATACGTTCGTTAAACGCTGTGTTGAAAATTACGTGACAGGACTTGTTAAAATTCTGGTAAATTCTAATTACAAGAGGATATGATGCAAGCCCAAAACGCTAACCTGCCTCGCAGCAACACCTACCGACATTACTGCCCAGCGGGTGGTATAATAGCACGGGGCTATGTCGTCATCGCGGTTAACGGTGAATGGAATCTGCAGGTGTCTGTGTTGGGTGACGGCAGTGCATATGAATAGTAACTAAACCACCGACATCGACAGCAAATATACCGGAGTTCGACTTCAAAACAAGAAAACATCACCATAGAATATTTCTGAATATGTAGCCAAGGTTCAAGGTTCAAGGTTCAATTCCGGATGGATCCTGAGAGATAAATTGTGGAATATGCGTTTGTAGGGCAAAATTTCTCATAAATTTGATGCTAATATTCGAGTTACAATGACTTTTTATGTAGGCCTAATGAATAGGATACGTCGAAAGGGCTATCGAACATACAGTACATTATTTCCTTTCATTCCTGCTACCTGTCCACATCCATTTCGTGTATTTCAACTGTGTTATACATTTACTTTTCTTAATATTTATTGCTACATACAATACAAAAGAAATACTTATTCAGGATGTAGTGCACAGCCGTTTGAGCAAGCTCGTGTACGGGGGCGGTTCCTATAGATAACTATTTTGTACCAAATGGAACATAACAAAGTTTTAATAAAATTACAAAACCAATACAATTATTCTAAAACAGGGACAGTTGCGAAGATAAAAGTATAAAATCAAGTCAAGAACAGAATGTAAGTTGGAATGGATAAACAGTATATTGAAATTAGGGAAAAGTAAAAAGGAAAAGGGACATGAATACTACTAAATAATTTGTTTAATATTTTCTTAAATTTATTAAACTCAAAATAACCTAGGTCAGAACTGATTATGAAATAGACTTGTATAACCTTGGTCCGTAATCTGGCTATGATTTATTCCAGTGGTCGTATAACATTTAGGTCCAGCTAAAGGACATGTCAAATATCTTCTGATAGGATGAACATGTTGTTCTTTTTTATATTTCACACAATTTTTATGATAATATTTTAATAATGTATATTTATCTATTTGTTCAACTTGAAAAAACATTAAAATCAGAATAAATAAAACTTGTTGAATAACACTGGTCTACAAAAACCCTTTTTGTCTGCTACTGAGGAAATTTCAAGTGTTTTATAATGAAATTGATGCGCTGATTCCAGATCTGTAATCAGATTTATCGTAGCGTGTCAGGTGTTTGAGTAGCATTAATTCTAAATCTTACCATTCAGTATATACCTATAACATAAAGTCAGAGATATAAACTGAGCTTAGTTTATATATTATTCGCAAATTATTATATTGCATTATTTTGAGTACATTTGTAAGAAGATACACACATATGTAGTAAGCACTAAGAACTCTGTTAAAAGTGCTTGAGACCTTTGCTTTTCCACTTATGTTGGTATGTGGTTGATTGCTGTAGGAACCAGCAGAAATCACCCATCATGCTCGGACCATATTGACCCTGGTACCTGGATTCCATCGTTGTATGTCCTGATGGAACCTCGTACCATGTTCGTCACTTACAGCGTCGAGATTTAATGGAAGAAAGTGAAGGTGTGAATGAAGAAAGTGCTGTGCAGCATCCTCGACGAAGTAAGGGCCCAATATTCCATGACTGGACACGGCGCACCAAATCGTAACCCGCGCACTGTGCAATGGTTTCTGTATAACATCAGGACGTTCAAACCCTGAAAAACGAGTTGTTTGTCGGTTGATGTAGCCACTAAGGTGAAGATTACTTTCATATAAAAGTCATATGTTGCATATGGATTCTGATACTATTCTTTAATGAGAAGCAATCTATGTCTATTCTGACGTTCTACTCCGTATGACCGAAAATGATGTTCTGCGATAAACACCTTCTCCTCTGTTCTGAGAACAATAATTACAAAAATCAACACAACACTGAATTCACAATATGTCAAATTATTATAACCTATACCATAAATAAATACTTCTTTACTAGGGAAACGTGGACAGCAGATGAACAATAATTTCAGTGTTGTTTGTTTTGCCGCATACAATATGTAATACCAGCAAAGGAAATTTACCACAATACTACAAATTGCATTTTATACTAGCAGAGAATCTCAGGTGTATAATGACAACATCCTATCTGTTCAATTAATACCTTGTCCGTGAACTCATAAATACCTATAAGGGTATCCATTGATGAATTTTGAAGAAATTCTCTCAAAAATCACAATTTTATTTTTTGACATTATAAAATACGATATACCTCACTCTATTAAAAAATAGTACCACCAGTACGGTAGCACCATTTTTGAAGTTCATACGCAAATTTTAAAAGTTCCGTGGTGCTTTAAATTCCATGTGCGACACGCTCAATTTTGCACTGTTTTATCACACTTCAAATTTTCAACATTTTCATCCCTATAAAATGCTCCTTGCGATGCAGGTTTTGTGATAGTTCAAACTTGGTATTTAAGTTCACAGATATGTTGTGAATGAAAATCGGTTTCATGGTGAATACAATTGCAATATATATTTTTTTCAGTTTCTTAATATTTAAATTAAAATCATCAGTACCGGTTGCAGAAGACAGTCCTGCAGTATATATTGACTACACCCCAACTCTGGCTACTAGCAACAGGCATCTATAATGAACACCGATCAAAATACCCCTCATTTCTCGTGAAAAACAACAACTGAATTGACTACAGTGGATTATAGTGGACTTTATGTTGTCAGCAAACAGCTGGATACATTAGGAATCTTGATTGGTTATTTTTATTTTTAAGAAAAAAATACAATAGGCCACTTAAAAAATTCTAGAGGCTTATCTTATCAATCTACATGGAAATTCAGGACAATTTAAATAAGAATACGTGTGGTGAGCCTATTCACAAATTATGAGAACGAAAAAAGAAAATTGTTACGCAAGGAACTTTTTGAGTCACTCGTCCTCACCAAAAATGTAAAATTACCCATAACTTGTGAACCATGAGAGCTACAAGGACAAATGTTTGTGGGTTCTAGTTATATTAGTATACACGTAAGGTATAAATTTGAAAAATCTAGCTTTCATAGTTTAGAATTTCGTAATTTCACTCATAGGTACCTTTGCTACCTTACCTTTCCGCTATTTTCGTCACGTGCTTAAAGTCTTAGTCAGAACAGCGAATGGAAGTCCAGAACACGGAGACGATGGTTCGAGTCCCAAGCTATCTCCATCAGGCGAAATACCAGATTAATTCTTGTCAGAGGCGCCATCAGCCTCTGGCTGATTTGTATAGCTCATGTCTTTATTAGGGCCTGATTACCCACGTATTGATTTTCGTCCTCAATTATTGGCAACGGCTATAATATCCTATTTCCGTCTAGAGTCTGCAGCATGATGGAGGGGATGTGGAAGGGGTATGAAAGGGAGAGTGTTATCGACGTTTCCATCCCCTACCGTTTCTTTTTGATTCGTCCCTCCTTTCTGTTCACGACTAGAATTCGAGGAAATTTCATAAGACTTGTTATTAGATTACTGAGAAAAGAGGATGGAAAGTGTATTCTTCCTACAACGAAAATGGACCGATTTCTCCCAAACTTCGCAACTATATGTATGTGCTGATCGCAATGCAAGCGCACAAATTATCTTTGCGGAGATATTCCGAAGTGGTGTCTAATATAATTTATGTTACACGATATTCATTTCCGACTGTTAAAAAAATTCTCCCCATTTCCTGGGCGTTGCTAGCCAGTTATACTATTAAAGTGTTTTAAACAATTTCTTGATGAAGGGATTCACCCCAGTTTCAGTTTTTTCCCCTCTTGTGATCATAAACTAACTGTTGCATTCGACATCATTAATAGATGTGTAAATAATCACACCTCGCACAAGTTTATATATTCATTTCAATCAAAGAAACTACAGAAATTAAGTATGATTTGCGGATTTCACTATGACAACGTGAAGTGAGGCTTTTGAGTACTTTAGACATAGCCTATATAGAAAGTAAAGTCATTGACTGAAAATAAATATTTCGTATTATATATTTCGTATTTTAGACGAGCTCTAGATGCGAAGACAACCGACGTTTCGGAGTTACAGGTCTGCTCCATCATCAGGGACAGTATGCTTCGAAACGTTGAATGTTTTCACATATAGGACACAGTGCAAATTTGTGTTCTGCAATGTTCGAACATGAGGGAAGCAACCAAAATATCTCAAAATTCGCCTTATTCCTTATGAAAAACTAACCGCAAGATCTGTATCAAAATTCTTACGCTGTTAAAACTTAAAGGGGTGAGAGTGGAGGACGTCGAATATTTTCAAAACAAAATGACAGGCTCCTCCTACAGAGCGAACATTGGTAAATATCAAACTTCGCCATGCTCGACAAACTTGCACAGAACATAGCGTCTGTAATGCACGACTCCAGCACAATTAGTCCAAATCATTGAAAGACCGACCATTGGCCGGTAAGGCCATAAAACTTTAAATTTTGCTATATTATTTCCAAACATTGTATTACTAAGTTAAAATCATCAAGACAGGGTTTAAGCTAGAAAATAAATAATTGCCGCAAAAATGCACAAATGAAAAAGTAGCTATATTTGTTCAAATTGCGAAATGATTATGCAATATTATGAATAATTGTGCAGAAATATAAAATTAATAAAGTATGCAGAAACAAAGAGTTATGTAATTTGTTTCTTGGAGTTTTATTACTTTCAATCCATCTTATCACACTCTAGATATACTTATGTAAGTAAATCATTAGACGTAGGTTGTTTAGAATCAATTAATACTGAATTTACATCACATTAAATACGTTATTTTATGGGCACTCTAAACATTGAAATTCTTTACTAAAAGGCTCTTCAAGATTTATTGTTAACTGATTGCTAACTCTTTTTACTGAAAGGTGGTTTCTAATTCCAGTTTTACAAGATTCATACAACTAAATCCTCGCTCACAATTTACAGTATGCGATGGAATTATATAAATCACTCAGAAGAAATTGTTCACTTAACTTACATGAATTGCACCAACTCTTTGAAATCAATTCCTAAACATCTTTTGCTCAATATCTTTTAGAATATTGCTCATGCCATTAGCATTTCATTTAAATTCAGGTTATTTCAAACATCTTTGAATTCATTTTCCCAATTGCCACCTCCTCCTCTGAAGTCCAATGTGGTTGCCGCATTTTTGCTTATTTCCATTGGAAGTTTGTTGCATTTTAGAAGTTGAGAAGCAAAATGCGACAAATGCGACTGTGACTTAAACCCTGCATCAAGATTAATAATGTAAGACGAATCAGAGACAAATTAATTAAGAATCCACATCGCAACAAAGATGAATGACAGTTATTTTCGTTTTTATTATTATAACAAGATAAGATTTGCTGATGATATGGCGTTGTTAGCAAAAGAGGAAATGATACTAAGGGATATGTTAATGGAGCTAAATGACAGTTGTCAGCAGTATGGGATGAAGATAAATTCAAATAAGACGAAGAGCATAGTCAAGTATAGTCATAGGAAGGAAAATAAACAAGATGAATTGCGAATTTTAAATGAGACAGTAGAGCACGTGGATAGCTTCAGACACTTGAGGTGCACTATAAGCAGAAACATGAGCTGCTGCCAGAAAGTCAAAAAGAGGATAGCAATAGCCAAGGAAGCTTTTAATAGAGAAAGAAGCATCTTCTGCAGACCTCTGGAAAAAGAACTGAGGAAGAGACTAGTGAAGTGCTTTGTTTGGAATGTGGCATTTTATGGGTCAGAAACATGGACATTACGACGAATTGAAGAGAGGCGAATAGAAGCATTTGGAATGTGGATATGGAGAAGAATGGAGCGTGTGAAGTGAACAGGAAGAATAAGAAATGAAGCTGTGTTGGAAAGAGTGAGTAAAGAAAGAATGATGCTGAAACTCATCAGGAAGAGGAAAAGGAATTGATTGGGTCACTGGCTGAAAAGAAACTGCATACTGAAAAATGCACTTGAAGGAATGGTAAACGGGAGAAGAGTTCGGAGTAGAAGAAGATATCAGATGATAGACGACATTAAGATATGTGGATCAAATGAGGAAACAAAGAGGAAGGCAGAAAATAGAAAAGATTGGAGAATGCTTGGTTTGCAGTGAAAGACGGCAGTAATGACGACGACCAGTGACATCATGATAGAAATTATTATAACAGCAAAGAAGATAGTGACAGCAATAATGACGACAACGACTGTTATGATGAATTATTATTAAAACAGCGAAGAAGATTGTGACGACAATAGTGTTTAGGATAAATACAATGATGATAGCAATGATGATAAGGATTATCATTATAACAACGAGAATAATTATGATAATGACAAAAAGGGCAAAAGTGATTACGACAACAATTGCTATGATGACTATAATTACAACGAAGACAATATCTATGACAATAAAAAATTGTTTCGATGAAGACAATTACAACGATGACAATGATTATAACAGCGGCAATTAGAACGACTGTGACAAAATTTTGAAGGGTATTGCATTTAATAGATTAAATCAGCGTTTCTCAAACTATGGTCCGCGGATCACCTGTGGTCCTCGAAGTCTGCCCTTGTGGTCCTTCAAAAACGACACAAGAAAAAATAAAATTCAACCGAATTACTATGTCACTATAGCTGAAAATCTCAGAGTTTGGAAATGACACATGGCAATCGCTTTTCACTTTTTCTCCCAGTATTGACATTTAATGAAATTTATTACCCTACATGTCTGCCGACTTCCTACTCTACTCTCAACAACAAATGAGGAATATGAAGCATTATGAACGTGGTGTTTCTCGGCATCTTTTCCCTGCACATCTGGCGCCCGTAACCCAGCCAGAGACCACACGAATTCATAACAGACAACCAAAGTACCGGACCTTTTCATGTATTTATGACTTTTTTAAGAGTTTTGCCGACACCCAGTCCACACATTGAAATTGTCACGTACTAGGGTAAACATTGGTAATTTCGTGGCAGTGGTTAGTTCGTGATACTTTTTCTTTGCTCTTTCGTGAACTAACCAATGGTGTTACGAGATTCAAATTTCCGCCAAGGGATTGCATATGTTGTCCGGTTTCCAGAAACATACAGCTACGCTTTGTGTGACTATTGTAGCTGCTTCAGTGAGCTTTTATGTTTGGAGAGAGCAAGTTTGCGTCGACTTCTCAGGCGTACAAATTTTGTAGATGTTTGTAATTACATTGCAGGCTTATTAATAAAGGTAAGCATATGATATATGGTACAATGGTTTATTATATCTAAATGAAATTTTAGGAGATGTTTTTGGAATTTTAGATACAGCTGTATACTCGTCATATAGGCTTAACTTTACTGATAGAAATCTTAGCTGTTTGAGGCGAAATTTTGTTGAGCATTAAGCGTTACATTTTATACTATTTTAAAACTTGTATTACAATACGAATTTTAGAAATCTGAAGATAAGATGCGATAACAAAAAAAGAAAAGGTAGACGCAATAGGTTCAGTGTACTTCTGTTTGATTTGTTATCATGCTAAGTGCCAATGATAAGTGCTAGATAACTTACTTGCAAGAATTGTGACAGAAGATGAAACATGGCTCCACCACTTTGGACCGGAGACAGAGGCAGATAATGGAGTGGCATCATGCAAATTCACCAAAGAAATAGAAATTCAGAAGTGCACATTCGGCAGGAAAAGTTATGGCTACTGTGTTTTTCGATTCAGAAGGACTCTTGCTTGTGGACATCATGCCACACGGAACCACCATTAATTCTGACACGTATGTGGCAACTCTCAAGAAACTTCAAGCTCGACTGAGTCGTGTTCGACGACATCGGGAGAAGCAGGATGTTCTGCTATTTCACGACAACGCACAGCCGTGTGTCAGTCACAAGACTACAGACCAGATCAGAAAATTCGGATAGACAACACTGAAACTCCCCGCCTTATAGTCCTGAACTGGAACCTTGCGAATACCATCTCTTTGGTAAACTGAAGGATCCCTTCGCGGAACGAAGTTAGAAGATGACACCCTTGTGCACGCTGCTAAAGAGTGACTCAGACTTTTGGAGTTACCCTAGTAATATAGGCTAGGCCTATAATAAAGTCCGTAATAAAAGTGTTCACCCTTTCAGAGCAAAAAAGTTGCCTTTTCAATTTCAATTTTTACTTTGATTTTATTCTTATTATGTGTTGATATGTATTTCTATGTTTTCTTACTATGAATATTAGACGGAATTACTATGTTTGAAGTCTTGTAACAATAAATGAGAATTTCATTTGACTTTAATGAATTTTTCCACAATTCTTCTACCTCTCACGAAATTATCAATGTAATATCACGAAATTACCAAGGTTATCACGAAATAACCAACCTTTTAGCTTAAGTTGTAAAAGTGGTTTTTGGCACTTGTTCAAGAACGTGTCGAATCTTTTATGTCTCCAGATTTGTACAGCAAATTATCGGCTTTTAGATAAAAAAAAATCGGAATAAGGATATATTTACACATTTGCATTTTAAATTAATTTTCATGAAATTGTCACGAAATTACCAATGTTTACCCTATACGTCGTACACCAATAATACAACTCTGAGGTCACAATTTGAAACTTATTTTCCAAGTAAATATGACGAATTTTCATGAGTTCGTGATCCCTTTCCTTGTGATATTAAAAGTAATAAACTTTCATAGAGTGAAATAGAACAGTTAATTGAAGTCTCGAATGACACCGGACTCAAAATGAAATTCGAAGCGGAAGGTATGGTTAATTTCTGGACCTCATCACAAGTGAAAAGAGAATATAGTGAACTGTACAATGGTGCTTTAGAGATTATAATTCAGTTTACTTCTAAGTATCTGTGTGAGAAATGGTTTTCACCACTAACTCTAATAAAAACAAAGTACCGAAATCGACTTGATGTATGTGACGATCTCCGACTTAAGCTTGTCAGCATACATCCAAGTATCGAACAACTGTGCAAGAATCTCATTAATGTGATACCAACATTCATTTTTTTTAATTAATTAGTTAAAGATTATCTAAACTCTAATACTTTGAATTATTAAAAAAAAACGAAAATGAATTTTCTTCTATTAACATTAACTCAATTAGTTAATACTAATATAAAATTAATTCAATTAAATTAATTTTAATTAATTGATTCTATTTTAAAATATGAGTATACTGGTATTAAAATTTACTATAAAAATGATAAATTTGCTTTCGAAGGGAACAAGAGTAAGGTGGTCCGCGAAACTGACTTAAAAAAGTGGTCCTCACTTCAAAAAAGTTTGAGAAACGCTGGATTAAATGATGTTTCGTTAATGTCAAACATTAATAGGGAGACATGTTGGTTATATTTGTATAATATTCATATTTTTATACTTTATTTGGTAGCAGCAACGTGAATGAATTCCATCAACGTTGTAAAAAAGCAGCATAAGACGGAAAATTCAGTAATCACGGTTTCATACTGTAATGCAACAGTAGTGCACCAATACCACTGAATACGGGACATAAAACTGTAGTACAAGACACATAAAAAGAATGCATAAAATTCCATAAGAGCACTACACTATAAACAGAGGTATTCAGAAAATAACTAGAGCTTTAGCTGACTACAAAAAGCTACAAGGGCACTATTCCATTACACACATGTGTTGCGCATAACGCCGTTAAAGTAGGGTATTCTCTGAACTCTTTAACACAGCTCAAAATGAAACTATCAGCATGTTTGTCTGTTACAGATTATTGTTTATATTCGAGATACTGGTTAGAAGTAATACGGAAAGAAATACAGAAACGGGTGTCACGAAAGTGACAAAATACTCTCTCATTATTCGTTTAAGCCTTTCGCAACATTTCTGTTCATTTACTGTGCTTATTCCTTCAATTATCAACCAAAATATATTCCTAAATGAATTTATTTAATATGCACTCGAAATAAAAAGTTAAAGAAAACGGATACAATCCCAACATAATAGACAACATAATAATAAAGACAAAACATAATCACAAAAAACAAGAATACAACATAAACACAAGAACACAAAAAATACATCACACTAACATACGAAAACCAAACACACACAAGATTGCAACCTCATTCAAGAAATTAAATTACAACATCGCATACAGAATAAATAACACTCTACAAAAACATCTCAACACACAAATAACACAAACAAACAAATACAACCACACAGGCGTATACAAACTCAAATGCAACATCTGCAAAAACTTCTACATAAGACAGACAGGCAGATCATTTCAAACACGTTACAAAGAACACATCACACCCATAACAAAATTACAAAACACTTCCACATATTCAGAACACATCACAAATGCTAACAACACCTACAGATTCATCAACACAGACATGGGAATTCTACACATCCAACCAAAAAGCCAGAAACTAAACACACTAGAATAATACAAAATATACAGGCACACAAAAACACGTCCAAACGAAATTATCAACACACAATTCAATTTCAGAACACACACACTCTTTGACTCCACATTACACTACACAAACACACCCCCACAGGAAACAAAATAAAAGGCGTCAAGACCAGCAACAACCAGTTCTGATGATGGCCAATAGCAGGCTGAAACATGTTAACAAGGTAATCTAAAATTTAACACAAGAAAGACAAATAATACGTTTTCCGAAGTGATATAGTGCCAAACGTTGTGTAATCAAGATGTTAAAATTTTCATTTCCTGACTTACACATGAAATATATTCAGTATGACCTGAAAAAAGTTTTAGCGTACCGGTACTTAATTTTTAAACTGCATTGTTTAAGTACTGAGTAAGACAATTTCTTTCATACTAGCTAGTACTTGAGATGTCTCCTAGATGCGTTATGGACCTGGAATAGTGCAAGTCCAGTGATAGGTAAAACTTTCAGGTGATCATTATTATTAAGTATTAATGATATAATAACTTCGTGCACATTATTATTTGTTTCAGAATCTGTCAAAGCTTTTATTGGCACATTATAAACAACAAATGCGAGAACTCCTTTTTACACGATAATCAAATTTTATTCTTTGTTACACTCTCTCCAACATATCTTTATCTACGGATGCAATCGCAGCAATGACCCTATGTCTTACTTCTTCAAGGTCTTGGGGTAGAGTCGACACAAACTATATCCTTCATATACCCCCAAAGAAATAAACCTCATGGTGTGAAGTCTGTTGACCTGAGAGACGAAGGGCGATAGGCCAGATAATTGGCGGTAGCACGACCAATCCAGTTATGTGATAAATGGTAAATTCGGAAATGCCTACGAAACAATCTTTACACCATTTTGATGAACTTGTTTTACAAGCTGTAGGACGCAAAACGATTTATGTTTCAAGTATCTATTTTTCTATGGGAAATGCCTTGTTATTATTATGTTGAAAAGCTTTTATCATCCAGTCTGCTGTCAAAAAATCTGAAAGTTTGAATTTATAAAATAGTTATATTACCGGTCGTTCTTTATGGTTGTGAAACTTGGACTCTCACTTTGAGAGAGGAAAATAGATTAAGGTTGTTTGAGAGTAAGGTGCTTAGGAAAATCTTTGGGGCTAAGAGGGGTGAAGTTACAGGAGAATGGAGAAAGTTACACAACACAGAACTGCACGCATTGTATTCTTCACCTGACATAATTAGGAACATTAAATCCAGACGTTTGAGATGGACAGGGCATGTAGCACGTACAGGCGAATCCATATAGAATGTTAGTTAGAAGACCGGAGGGAAGAAGACCTTTGGGGTGGCCGAGACGTAGATGGGTAAATAATATTAAAATGAATTTGAGGGGGGTGGGATATGATCATAGAGACTAGATTAATCTTGCTCAGGATATGGACCAATGGCGGGTTTATGTGAGGGAGGCAATGAACATCCGGGTTCCTTAAAAGCCAGTAAATAAGTTTCTATTTTTCAGTACGTTAATATCTCACATGACAACAAAAATAATACGTTTTCCAAAAATTATAACTTGAAACTTTGAAAATCAAATTACGTGCATCATGTTAATTTCTCATTAATATTTAATGATAATTATATGAGACTTTTTTTACTAATTTCGGCACCGCAGCTTGAGGCTTATTGTACCTAGACCCACGACTCTACTGAACACACGCATACACTGCAAGACTCCCCCGTTTACTGGGCCAGGATACCCGAGGGCCACTGCGAGACACCACATACACTTGGACAATGGATAGACAATCAGTCCCCGTGAAGAGGTCCGAATTAAAATCCCCCTGACTTCACGACCGGGAATCGAACCTGGACCACTTTGATCAGGAGTCCAGCGCGTTACCTTGAGACCAAGGAGGCGGGCATATGAGACTGTTACCATGATTTTAAAACACGGTTACATTATGAGGTAAATTAATAAATTCTAAATGATTTAAAAGTCACTCCAGTGTTCGATAAAATTCAGTAATTCAAACATAATAGTCAAATTATTCTGGAAGTTCTGGTGAGAAAAATCCCGCCACCACCTGGAATTGAACTCAGGACCTCCCAGTCCGTAGGCAATTGCTCTGCTGAGCTACCCGGCCGTCTAACCGACGTCACTGGTGATAGCACAATCTTCAATTATTTTGAATATAATGATTTCAGAGGTAAGCGAGCTGTACTATTTATGTATTGTATTGATTAAGGCTGGTTGAGTGGAAGAGAAGGCCTTATGGCCTTAACTCTGCCAGCGAAAATAAAACATTATTATTATTATTATTATTATTATTATTATTATTATTATTATTATTATTATTATTATTATTATTATTATTATTACTATTTTTAAACTAATTGCTATGCAATAAAATAAAGAAAATTATTAGAGATAACTGTTCATACACTTTTAATACTAACGTCTTCAAGAATATTATATTGTTACAGAATTAAAACTTGGTATTTGTCAAATTTATTTTTCGGGATATTTTACTTGTACACGTCGAACAGTATAGGAAAAACAGGCAGGTAGACGAATTAACAGATGGACGTCAAAACACACCTTTTCTGGCATAAGGAATATTGCCAGCATGCGTTTGCAAAAAATTATGAAATCAGTCAGCATCACATTTACATTATAAGAAATTTCAAACAAAGGCATACGTATGGTTTCATTTTGCTAGATTGTGTTGCTTGTTGACGAGTAGTTAATGAAAACTTACAAACGGAAAGTCGCCTCGAGAATCGAACCACGAAATGCAGGATATGAAGCCCGGTTGGCAGCGTCTGTGTAAAACCAAGGAAGGAAGGCGTAATTCTGTGTTAGAGCCACCGCCTCGATTATCCGGTGCCTCCCCCGTCGAGAGCAATATTTCATTTTTGAAAATAAATTATGTGGCAATTTCCGCTTCGCCATTTCAACACATGGAGAAAGAACTGCCACACGGTGCTCTGCAAACTTGAACAACATAGACAGATCACAAAAAGTCACTCCAATGATTTGCTGTTACTTCACGAAAAAAATTACATCTCCAGTAGCGCAAAGGTCTCAAAATTAAACATAACAGCTTATAAGATTAATGTCTAGAAATGAAATAATGATGACGCAATTCTTATGTCGCATATTCATGAAGATATTTTAACATTATTTTCACTTCATGTCAAAATATAAAGGCGTGCTTAATATAATAGAATTTCAGAAGTAATTTCCGTAGCAAAAATTTCCAAAAATTTTGTTCGAATATATTTATGTGATTTTAAGCTACCTTCCGAGAAACTCGTAAATAAAATCACTAAACATGTATGCATAATAATGCAAGTATTTTTATCAATACATTAAATTAAAGCGGTCGCTTTAGCATTTATTTTATTCTGTTCCAAAATTATTTCTTTCATAAAATATTCAATAACACTTAACAACAAGAATTTTGCTTTATGGTTTAGTATGCGCTGAATCCGAAAATGTATCTATTTTCTTCGTAACACATAAGGTTTCTAAGATATACTATGATTTCACTTTCCCCAGGAAACATCTGGCGCAGGTTGGGGCTTATAAACAAAAACAAAAGCCAATGCATTTTATGACCTATTTCCGGTTTCTTATGATTGTTGGCACGTTCTTTTGTACTTCTACTAAATAAACAGATTTGGTCCCTTCTAGTCAGTAAATTTCATAACAGTTAAAAGTGAGGTCTACGCAATGAACAAACAAGGGTGTGGTTCAGTATTTAAAATAAAGTTTACCAGTTTGAATGAAGGCAAAGTAGAAGAGGGGATTTTCATCGATCCACAAATTCACGAAGTTATGGCTGACTCTTCGTTTGAGGAAAAACAAAAAAAATGACATGGCGCGCTTTCAAAGATGTTTGTTCAAATTTCCCTGGAAATTCTAGAGCAGACATCTACATCGAACTTGTGGAAACCATGTTAAGTGCATATGAGGAAATGGGGTGTAATATGTCTTTCAAAATACACTTTTTACATTCTCATTTGGATTTCTTTCCTCCTAATCTTGGAGTGGTAAGCGACAAGCATGGGGAAAGATTTGATAAATAAATATCTGAAATGGAAAGGCGATATAAAGAAAGATCATCATCCAGCATGCTTGCAGACTATTGTTGGTGCCTTGTAAAAGGCAGTCCTGAGTCTAGTTATAAACAGAAGTCGTCCAGAAAATTCTTTTAAATGGTAAGTTCAAATTCCTAGATTTTTCTCATTATACGGATCAAATATTTTTATTTTTATTGTGTTTTTTGTGGTTTAAACTATATAACATCATTTTTGTATCCAGTACAAATGTTTCAACTATTATGAGGCATTTTTAATCCCTAGTGTGTTGTAATTTTATCAGTAGCAGTGAAAAATTAGAAAGGGAAGTCTTTCATAACAAAATTCAATTCATTTTCCCCGCAAAATGGTACGTGATGGGGAAATTTGGATTTGAAATTCAGATTTGCGACAGACATATTAGTAATATTGATCTATTTTTATTTCGGAGCAAGACAAAAAGTGAAAATTTGTTGTTCAGTGTAATACACCGTACCTACATGAATATTTCATGCCTACAACATCCCAGAAGTAATATTTCATTATCTTCTAGAGCGATACCAAAACCTTGAACAGTCAAAGCGTCGACGGAACTACAAGAGCACTATCTTGACATTCATGGGAAGATATGTAGTTCACGATAATGGTTATGATGATATGTTGTAATGTACCAGCATACTATAATTTGGTATTTGTTATGTAATGTATTGTAATTTATTTTTCGACCTGCGACTTACAACATTTATTACGCTGACCCTCGATCTAGGCATATACCCAATCTACACCGGCTGACTACACTAAGGTTCACTGGTATCCAAGTATCTTTAGGTCAGCCCCCACCGCTCGTCGCCAGCTGGAGTTCGGGGAATATTATAAAATTATAAATGAATGGAGATCAGACACTAGAACACTAAGAGAAACCCTCAACTGCAACCTTGCGATAAATGTTTAAAGTGAACAATCCAAGCCTGATCGAAACTCGAACCCGGACTGTCTGCATGACAGGCTGAAGATCTGACTACTCAGCCACCGCAGGGTTATATGACATGATATGATACTATACACGACACGACATCACACCACACGATACGGCGTGATACACGACATGATATGACATAATATGATACGGTACCTACGACATCACATGACATAGTATGGCATGGTATGAAATTTATACGATATACCAGTGATATAATATGAAATTAGATGAGAAATATGAGGTGAAATGTGAAAGATACCATATGAGATATTATAAATGACAGAAAAGAGATGATATATTAGAGACAAGAAATAATAGATTAAATATGAGAGATAAGTGATGAGATATGAGAGATAAAAGATGAGATATTATAGATAACAAATGAGATATGATAGATAATAATAGAGTACAAATAAGATATGATAGATAACGTACTAAAAATGAGAGATGCGAGGTGAAATGTGAGAGATACCGAATGAGATATTATAAATGAGACACAAGAGGTGATACGAAGGAGAGTCAAAAATTAACTTTAATAATTGTTTTATTGATTGAATATGTACAATAAGACTACAAACACTTCGTCGCTTTTCAACGTAGTATAACAGGAAGACTTGCACTGAACGTAGTGGGGACTATGTTGAAAAATGATAAAGTGTTTGTAGTCTTATTGTACATATTCAATTAATAAAACAATTACTAAGGTTACTTTTTGACTCTCCCTCGTATATTAGAGACAAGAAATAATATGAGAGATAAGTGATGAGATATAAGAGATAAGTGATGAGATATATGATAGATAAGTGATGAGAGATAAAAGATGAGATATTATAGGTAACAAATGTAACAGATGAGATATGATAGATAACAATAGATAGCAAATGAAATGTGGTCATAACAAATGAGATATGATGATAATAATAATAATAATAATAATAATAATAATAATAATAATAATAATAGATAAGAGATTCGATGTGATAATAGTATTGTTAAGTAATAAGACGTGAAAAGAAGTGAAGGTCAGTATGGTGTAATGTAATATGTTACGTGTGATTAGTAACATTTTGTGAGACTTATATTGTGGTGTGATGCGATGTCAAAGAGTTAACATTGAATATCCTTTTATTTCAGTTTATGCAAAATAACTTTAAATGCATGAGTAATTTAAGTAGGAAGTCATTTGTGTTACGCAACATTATGTAGAATGCGTCTTGTGATAAGAGTATAACGTGACATACTAACGTAACACCACTCCGTTTCGAGCTACACGGAGGTGTACACACAACTTACTTTTGGCATCGTGTTTACTGCGCAGCCTTGACTTCTCACGGGAACTACTGTCATGTGTCGCTCGCTTCACTTCAGAGTAAAGTTCGAACGTGGAGCCCGCACTGTCGTCCGCGTGATTAGCAACCATAGACTAATTCAAGTGATGTAATTGCCCTACTCCTTTTGTGCTTCCCTAAATAAGTGCAGTGCTCTGCAGGTGCATGGTTCAATAATCTAGAACTGCTATCCTGCTTTCTCATAATCCCCAGCTGTCACAACCATATCGCGGCCATCAAATACTACCTCCATTGTTTAACTCCTGTGATTGTGTGCATAATACCATCATTTGTCTATCAAACTAGCGATCTCGGATTTCATTTCTGAACAAGAAATGAAAATGTATGTGATTTCTAAAACATATGACTGCGTGTTAATTTTCAGGTGAGTTTTAACAATTCAGAAATAATCAAGCAATATCGAAATAATAATAATTATCATTTATTTAACAAGGGCAAAATGAATATGTTTATAGCGAGAGCTTCGGGGTTGCTACCGAGGGCCTCTGGCACGAGGGCGCAAGTGGTCCGAGGTTTAAACATGAAATTTCGTCAAAGGTTCATACATTATTTTGTGGCGCACTAGTCCGCAAGCGAATAAATTGAAACTTTTTGATAAGAGTTTCAAATTAGAAATTCGCTTTATATGTCTTATTAGCGTGTTTTGTTTTGGTATCTAGGGACTGTGTACACTAGAGAAAAAAAATACGTATGTCCATGTTGTTACGTTACCATTTTCTGAATTTAATAAACAATGTTCTGTTATATTGGAAATTATGTCGGGATCTGTTGAAACATAAATTCCTTCTGAAGTTGTTATTAAAGCCAAGCAAGCTGATGATAAGTTGTTGCTAATTAAATAAATATAAGTGAACAAACGACATATTTTTTGGTCCTAGGGCCTATAAATGTTTTTAGGCTCTCAAAATTATGATGGGCTCTATTACATATTATACCGTATCCATTGAGAAATTGAACAATTTATGGACTAGTGCGCCACAAATAGGCCTAATGCTTGGTTTTGTAAGAATTATTCGGTAAATGAGGGATACTATATAAGGTGTTAAATTAGTTTGTTTACAATGGCTTTAGAATCATGGAGAATTTAAGAACAGTTTTTCTATGTGACAATAGTCCGGTAGATGGGCCGCTTTCCTTCCATGTGTACTTAGAGCAGACCTGCAGAACTGTAGCTCCTGATTGCGACTGCTTTACTCCCCTTTCTTACCCTACCGACCTTTTTTACCAGTGAGGTCATGACGTTCTAGTTACGCTCGGCTGCATAAACATTTATTCTCGCGGCGGCAGGTATACAATACGTTATCAAGAATTACAAATGAACAGATAATAAAAATCCTTAGGAAAGAAAGTAACAGAAAAATGAATGAGGGAAATAAGTAAATTAATAGACATGTAAAATAAATTTTAAAATGTATGTGTGCATAATGTAAGGTCTACCTATGTATATATCGTCCTATTACTAGTAAAGCCGATTAAATCCACTTTTGTGTAAAATAAGTTAAGCACAGTCCCCGACTTGTCTTTCCGTGCTCTGTGTTCTACTAAAATGAAATAAGTCCGTGATGTTGCATGCAAGCAACAACAATTACTTTATTTGAAGAATTTATTATGATTTTTCGTGCATTAATAAAGTTTTAATTCCAGTTTTTACAAAACTTGTATTACTGGTCTTAAATGGTTTTACTAGTAATAGGACGATAAATAAATTGTACGTTGATAATTGAGTGATAGCTATATTACCGGATGTCAATGCTGTCATTCAACATTGTAACGCACTCCAGTCAAATAAGTAAATAAATAAATACATAAATAAGTAAAAAGTAAATAAATAAGTAAATAAATAAATAAACAAATAAATAAATAAATAAGTAAATATGTATGACTAAATAAGTAAATAAATAAGGAAATAAGTAAGTAAATAAGTAAATAAACAAACAAATAATACGCGTACTGCAGTTTAAAGAGAACTGGAACATGGCAAAATCTAAACCCGTGAAGGAATACTACTTCCAAAGGAAATGGGAATATGATTATTTTGTTGCTGAAGACGAAAGAATTCCTTGTTTACTGTGTCCCATCCAATTTATTTCTACTCGTCATTTCAATATTAAACCACATTTCAACAAAGTCCATATTAAGAATTATGGATTGCACAAATTTTCGGGTAAGTTCATTATTACGAACTGTATATTGATTATTTATTTATATACTGTAAAATTAAGGACGTCATTCGTTGTGTTCATTTTGAATTGAAATTAATAGTGACTTTCAAGATTCATTACTTAAATGCTACTTATGTTTCCGTAGGTGATGATAGGAGGAAAGTTTTCGAAAATCTAAAGCAGGTTAGGTGCAAAGAAATCTCAAAGAAACTACCGACAGGAAATCTAGCATAATTGTAAACCTTGAAACGAGATAACGCATTATAAAAACAATGAATTTATTACAATCCTTTTTGAAAATTACATACCGCCTCTGATGGACCTTTGACGTCCAGAGAATGTAAATAACTCTACGCGGAAGTCGATCATCCCCAATAGAAGTGTAGTGAGGCTGACGTCATAATTCCCATACTTACGAGTTCTGCAGGCCTGACTTAGAGGTTGGTCGCATAAGCGAAAAGAAATTGTTCAAATTGCTATCTGAGTACAGAGGTCACATCTGCATACCACTGCCAGGCGTTTCGCAAATAATTTATGCAGCTACTCGAGCAGTCAGTTCTTTCACAGCATCTACCGGGATCGCCGACAAAAATAATTCATACTCGTGACATCGGGCGATCGAGATGGCCAAGACATAAGCGTACTTCTGTCAAGCTGATGATCTTGGAATTTTACATTTAAAAACACTCTGCCATCGACGACCCGTCGCGGGAAGTTTCCCTAAGCCGATGTAAAAAAAACTATTCTAATGGCAATTAGCGTTTAAAGATAGGTAGTATGTCAGTTCGTAGCATAATAATTAACACAATTAATAAAGACACAAATTAATTCTGCAACTGTAGCTCAGCTAGTTAACGATTTCTCATTAAGGGACCCAGCTTCATTTCCGGGCGTTCCCAGTCAACAAAACGGCTGTAATAAAGTTTCCTCTAGTACTCCAATTCTCTCCTTACATCCTCGTGTCACCATGATTTTGTTACCACCATGTAATTACTTATTGTCCCTAACTAGCTTTTGCAATTGATAGCAAATTGTAAGTGAAACTGATACCCTCCACTTTAGCTGTCAGAAAGTAAATACTACCTTCGAAATTGACGTATGTAATGTATGATTTCAACCAGTTACGCAGTGGTTATGTTCTCATCCAGCAAAGACACTTATCTCATGTTTTGTAGAATCTCCCATGCTATATTGGGATCAAAAACATATTCACACAGATTTCGCAACAATTTTACTTGAAAACTGATCATGTTTCGTTATAATACATGGATTCCTAAATTAGAGTTCTCCAAAATGATGTGAAGTGATCTTTGTTTATGCATTGCTTATCGTATGAAATTAATGTTATTGGAAAAGTTTGTATCTCAAAAGGTGATTGATCTTATATTTAAACGTTCCAAATGACGAGAAAGAAAAGCAGGAAGCAGAAATTCTTCTCGTCATTGTACAAGCAGTCCAGCTACAGTGCTGAAGTGCTTCAAGAAGAGGTTACGCTGATATTTAATAAAATTAATATATTTTGTCATATTTCTGGTCTTTAGATTTGTCCTCACATAGAACGTCAGTTTGATTTACACCCATTTAATATGTAAAAGTGAGAGAAATATATGTTAATAATGAAGGATATTTAATTTCGTTTACAGTATTTTAAAACATAAATCTTCTGCTTCGTGTGAATCAACAATCTTAATTGCGAAGTATTAATTAAATAAACACTTAAAATAGTGAAGTTATAAAAAATAGTTCTTGGATACAGAAACATTTTGGTAAGTGAATGTCATTGTATCTACTTTATTTACATATCTTTCTTTTTCAATTTGATATTTCACTCATCTGTCATTCTTATTAATAATGTCTGACGACTAACAATCTTTGTCTGTTGCAAAGTTGCTGCAGCTACCTGTCTTAATCACTCTGGTATTATAACAGTAAACCATATTTATGTTAAGTATGGCCTATATGCGTATTTCCAATTTGGATATTTATGTCTCCCTTAATTATGAATTTTTAGCTTCTTCTTCTTCTTCTTCTTCTTCTTCGATTTATAGCAATTCCGCTGAGATCAGTTCTCAACTTCCATATGCTTCTATTTTGACAGTATTTTTCTTTTTACCAGATCTGTTTTCTCCTTCGCCTTCCGCATACCACTCCACCATTGGCTTTAGAATCTTCCTCCTTTTCTCTATTAAAGAGGTTTCCAGTTTATTATTCTTATGGAAATCCTATACTCTTTTAAATGCTGCAAATGGCGAAAACACATTAGTTGCTTCCTATTTAATGGGTTATGTCTTTACCTATTTTCATTACATTTCCGAGTACTTTCTTTTTTTTAAGCATCTTCTTCAGCCATCGCATCGGTTCAGCTTGGGCGGTAGATGCTTTTGCCTGCTGATTCAGGGCTGCGCTCTGGTGTGGGTTCGATTCCCGCTCGGGCTGATTACTTGATTGAACTTTTCCCGAGGTTTTCCTCATAATCTCTTGCGTATTTCAAGTCATATAGTCTAACTTTATTAATAATAGTATGTACACAATTATATTCTTATTTCTGTCCGGTAGCTGTTGTTCGAAGTGGCTTCCATCTGTATTCACGTATTCCAGACATTTATATAATATTTCATTCACACACAAAAGTTTACCTTCCGTAATTTTTCTAATTTCTGTCGTTATATCGTATTATCTTCCATTATGCCTGTAGTATGTGGGTTATTCCAGTTCATTTAAAAGACGGTAAATTCGTAGAAAGACTGCACATAAATTTAATACTCACTCCGTTTTTTAATCATTGTCAGATGACAGACAAAATACATATTTTCATCAATATTCTGCCACAGTACACACTCCCCAGGTTTTTTGGTACTAATAAGGAAGATTTTTGATGACAATCATTTCTAGAGCACATTTTTGTCCCCAGTCCTTACCGTACACTAGTTTTGTTTGTGAGGAATCCTAATAATAGAGTCTATCAAAAAAAAACCCTCACAATGTAGACAAATTTAAAGACATTTACAATAGAAATCACGACAATTACAGAAGGATAATTTTTGTATGTGAATTAAAATTCTATCGAAAGATGTCGTCATATGCAAATGTAGACTAAGATTTTTTGAACAAATCCTGTAATACAGATTAATACTCATTATGAAATAAAATATAACTGTCTGCATGCTACAATTAACAAAATTTGTGTAACCAGAAATATGTTATGGCGCAAACTAGAGCAGCCACTCATACATGGCTCGTGCGCGCGTTCTCTCTTTATTTAAAGGATCACCTGTCGCTACTTGTAAACCTCTCTTCTTAAGGATAAATTTCGAAAGAAGCAAGATCAAAATTAAGGGAAACGAATATGGGAAGAGTTTCATTATCAACCAGAAATGTTTCTTTAACAATCATGAAATGCCAATTTTTGTAAAATGGAGGAACAATGTTTGAAACTATTACAATAAAGGATTATCTACGTGATTTTAGTTTGTGTAAATTTAATTACCACTTAAACCATGCAACTGTTGGATGAAATTAAATATCTTACTTTTGAGATTATAAAGAAAACCCTTTACGTGCAGTTCGGGAAATCAAAGCTTTTGTTCTCATTTGAGTCCATTGCGAATTATACATTCATTCTGGGTAATAATTAGAGAAAATAAATTGCAAACCGTAATTAGTTCGCAACATGATAAAAGTGCTAAATAATTGCGAATCGAGTAAAGCGTATATTGAGAAAGTATTTATCATCTTCGTTACACTGAAGTTTGTAAATATATTCGTTCCAAAATTCTGAATTTTAAGCTTTTATATATTTCCTGTCATGAATTACTATGTCTTCAATTATATCTAGAAAATGTGACGTGGGTTCGATCCCCTCTTGGACCGATTATCTGGTTGGGTTTTCCACAACCGTGAGACGAATGCCAGGTAACCTGTGGTGAATCCTCGGTCTCATGTCTCCAAATATCACCTCACTATTTCATCGACGCTAAATAACCAAGTAGTTCCTACAGGTCGTTAGATAACAAACTAAAAAATACAATCAATTGATACCGTTGCTGCTAGATACGATCTACGCAATCCTTGTCATTCTGATGTTTTAATATTTATATTGTTTTTGTTTAACTTGTTAATTGCTCTTTATGAAATATTAAAATGTATTTACATCTCATTTTCCAGTTCTATATTCAACACTAGTTAAAATTCTGTCATTAAGATTCCAACATCCAATTTTATTAGTATTCTCTACTCGATCATTATTCTACCAAGTTTGAAATTTTTACAGAGCATTATGATTTTAACCATTTGTTATTACAGTAATTACTACATTTGCATTTTACCTATTTATATTGTGTAATATTCATGCTACGCAAATTTCATATTGTTAAACTAATGCACAGTAGCCCATATGATATACAATTTTAAACACTTTTTTGTGATGAAATTGACTTCATTAATATCTAGATAATTACATTTCACGATATTCATGAGTGTCTAATCATTTTCAAACTATTAAAACGCAACGCAATATTTATTTCATAAATACGTACAAAATAGATGTGTACTGTTACAACAACGCATAATGAAAGGTGATTTTTTTTTCATTTTCTTGTAGCTGTTGGATTAATACGAAGGTATTTTCTCAAAATAATTAAAAATTCGTAGATGAAATAAGTAAAGTGTCAGATACCTGATACCAGATACCCGGAATCGGTCGTCAGTCACTAAATACCATATAACCAAGATTGTTCACGCTTCCATGGAATACAAACATACGAACATTTCGTTAAGTGATTAATTGAAAATTGAAAATTATTGCTCTCAGTACTACATTAAATGTAATAAACTAGAAATCTCAAAGTCCACCAGGTCTCCAAAGTTCGCCACTCGTCATTTTCGTTAAGATACGATATTTGGCCAAAAGTTGGCAGCAGTAATTTCATGCATGATGCGTTAGAACTTGGTTGAATACGTAAGGTGCATTACCAGTATCTCTTGCTATGAGGTAGTCGCCATATTATGTTAACTGTGGTTGCCAGCATAAGATTTGCTGGGTAAGTATCCGTTTCATTCATCGGAATAAGTAATGCATTTACAGAGTGTAATATATAATTTTAAAGCTTATTTTGTGTACTTTCTCTCTGTATTTTTAGAATTACATTTACTATAATGATGTCCTACTTTATTATTAGTATTATTAAATGTTTAAACTTTCTTAAGTTCGTCACTGCAGCTTCTTCCATGGCCAACTTAGGATCATTAGTTGCTTCGTCTCTGAGATCGTTTTAAAAAGTTGGCAGTTGAAATAACTGATTACATTTTAATTTTAGTATTTAAATGAGTGACATTTTAGATATTTTATAGTTAAAGAATACTAAAATTATTAATCCTGTGATAATTTATTAATGACTATTTAGTTTATATGACGTCATTCCATTTTCGGCCAATGAAGTGTGATGAAATTTTGAATTCCAACCAATCACAGTCATACATTGCGATAATTTCTGCAGCTCGATTTATCACTATCAATTTATCGCATGGTCGTTCTTTTGTTTAGTCAGTGTCGTCAACTGTTTCCACGTAAATCGATGAGCATGAATCCATTGTACTAAATAAAGTGCGAAATCCTACTTCCACATCTACATCTTTATCTTCTAATTCCATGTCCGTTGTAACTAAAGAAAATGACACTCCTTCATAACAATTGCTCATTTAATTAATGTATTAATAATGTTATTTGTAATTATACTATAAAATGTTTAACTTAAATTATTATTTCAGCAGATAATGATAACGTATTTCTGTTACAAAAAGAGAAAAGTACAGTACATGTAATTAACATTTTTAAACCTGTATTTCGTTTTTCTCAATTAGTATTACTGAATAAAATTCAATTTCTTTATTGAAGTAATCGTTACTCATCTATTTCGACTTCACAATGTCTGAATAGGTTAAGTATTAATAAATATACAATTATTAACATTTTGTGAGCGAATTTTAAGGATATATTATTTACGTTTTTATTTTATTCACGAAATAGTCGTAATAAATGTCACTCGTGGTCTGAGATTTCCCAAATAAATCTCAGACATCTTGTGACAATACTATAGATAAAACTTTATTTAATTCCTACTATGACAATTTTTATTAAAATATATTACCTCTGTACACTGATGATATTAAAGTATTATCTGAATTTGCAACAGACACACAATGGCGAACTTAGAGAACATATGGGTCCTATCTTCGCCACTTACATCCCCCGGTTTGTTTTGTTTTTGTACGAAAAGAAGTACCTTATTCTTTACGAAATTTTAAGATGCTCTTTAGTATGAATATTGCAACGAAATTTTTATACTTTCGAAATATGACTTCATCATCAATTTAAAAATACATTAAGGTGGCGAACTTAGGGAGACTTGCCTTATATGATAATACCTTCATATGTACGAACAATCGTACAGTCAGATTTTTACTTTTTAATTTTCTTGATTAAAAACTTTATATTGTGTTCTGATTGAGGTGAGAATCGCAAATATTTCAAATATGTTAATACATATTCTTTAACTTTATATCACTTCAGGAATGTGCACCGGGATGAGAACACCTGCAAAACTTCCCATCGTCGCCCTTGTAGTCCTAATTATGAACCAGACGGTGGGAATACACGCTGCCATAACGCCCTCCGAGTATGACTTCATCATCGTGGGAGGAGGGACGGCTGGCTGCTTGTTGGCGGCTCGGCTCTCAGAGGTATCTGACTGGACAGTTCTTCTCATCGAGGCTGGAGATGAGCAAAACTTCATTCACGATATTCCACTAGTTTCGCCGGTCTCTATCCTGTCTTCAATAAACTGGGGGTACAAAGCAGAAAAAAGTACTAAATTCGGACTGGGACTGAGGGGAGGGCAAATTATTTGGCCTCGAGGGAAAGTCCTTGGTGGAAGTAGTGTCATTAATGCCATGATTTACACGCGCGGAAACAGAGAGGACTTCGATAACTGGGAGAGAATTGGGAATATAGGTTGGGGGTATGACAGTGTACTCCCTTACTTCAAGAAATATGAGAATATGAACATTCCCGAACTGGCCAATAACACTAAATACCACTCCACAGCTGGGGAAATTCATATCAACTACCCTTCCTACCAGACACAATTATCAAAGACTTTCATATCAGCCGGTATAGAAAACGGAAGCGTGAACATTGACTACAATGGTGAGAGTCAAATGGGTTTTTCTCATTGTCAGACAACTACAAAGTTCGGAGCTCGTGTAAGTTCGTATCGCGGCTTCCTTGAGCAGGCTAGAAGACGCAAAAATCTGCAAGTGATGAAAAGAAGCTTCGTTACAAAAATTCTCATCGACCCTGAGAGTCGAAGGGCATATGGAGTGGAATACAGAGTGTTCGGTATCATCCATATGCAATCTAACGCCACCAAGGAGGTAATCTTGTCTGCAGGCACTGTCAGTTCCCCACAACTCTTAATGTTATCTGGCATCGGACCTGAAGAACATCTTCAGAAAGTGGGTATTCCTGTCATCCAGGATTCAAGAGTAGGCTTCAATCTGCAAGACCACGTCTCTTTATTAAACCTTTTCTTCACCATAAACGCATCACTCGACATCCAGTTGAAAAAACCAATAAAATTGGCGTTTAACTTTTTGACGTATTTGACCAAAAGAGACGGAGAATTCACAGTGCCAAGTGGATTTGAAGCGATTTCATTCCATGATATAGGGCCATCAGATAGTTTTCCAGAAATTGAGTTGCTTTTCGGTGGTCTACTCTTGCCTACTCTTCCGTTCTACCTGAGTAGATTTGGTGTTTTATCAGATATTTTTAACAAATTCTTCGAACCTCTGGTGTCCATGAACGGCTTCACAGTACTTCCAATATTACTCCGACCCTACAGCGTTGGAATGCTCAAGCTCAGAGATAAAAATCCATTTATCTATCCTCTAATTTATCCTAACTATTTGTCTGATCCAAGGGACATAGAAATACTGATTAAAGGAATAAGAATTGCCATAGAGCTATCGAAGTCAAGCCCTTTTCAGAAGTTAGGCACCCAGCTTTATCGAGAACCACTTCCTCCTTGCAAGAGTCACAACATCGAAACCGACGAATACTGGAAATGTGCGATACGACAAATGACTCTCAGCACTCAGCACGCCGTAGGAACTTGCAAGATGGGCCCTGATTCAGATCCCGATGCGGTGGTTGATCCCAGATTGCGTGTGAGAGGAATCCACGGTCTCCGCGTGGCTGATGCTTCAATTATGCCCTTCGTCACATCGGGGCACACTATGTCTCCCGTTTACATGATTGCCGAAAAAGCTGCCGATATGATCAAGGAGGACTGGTCAGTACGTAAATGTTCGTAGGCTTTAGCACTGCAAAATAATTACATCAGTGAGAATATATTTGGATTGGACGCTTTCCTTTGTTGAATATTTTTTTCACCTCCTCTCCTGTCAAGATATATTTGTGCTATAAAATTTTCAATCCTTTCCTAAAACAGCATACCACAACTAAAGGTTTTTCTATATAAAAGTAGATATTTTTTTACTCTATGAGCAAATATTTGTATTTCACTCTTTCGATGCTTGCATTTGAAACAAAATAGCTTCAGGAAAGGATATCTATTGATTCCGTAGTTTAAATCAAGTAGTTGATATGCGTATAGAACTAAGATTCATTCTATGATTATGAAAACGCATTAGACACTATCAGTGTTGAAAATATTATTATCCATAACAATTGTACATATTTAGTCCGAATAAAGGACTATGTACGAATACTGAAACTTGAAAAGTAAAAAATAAAACAATAAAAATATAACAGATTGTATAAATTTAAAACTTATGGTAATTCGGAACTGAAAATTTAACTTAATATTTACTGTTAACAATACACTCCTAAATAAATTATTTTATTTTGATGACTAAATCACTTTATACTTATGACTAAATTATTTTAGCGACTACTGCAGTGAACAGTCTAACTCAAACTTTGTTATACATATTAAATATTGTAGAAAATAATCATGAATTGAAAACATCCACACGAAGAGAGAAAGATATAAATTAAAGAATCTGTTAAAAGTAAAGGTGAAAAATGAAGAAAAATAACAACAAGAATCTGAGTTCATGTAATGTACATTCACTATTTAAGTATGACTTTTTAATTTTTTTCTGTTTTTCAGTGTAGTGCAAAATTGTTTGTGTTTTCCCAAGTCACTGATGTAGAAATATCCAACGTATCGATTCCAACCTCAGGGAAAACAAGAAAAGAGAAATCTATTAGTTGATTCCGTTAGCAAAAACTGTTATCTACTCATATTCTTCTTTCCTTGTCCTCCCTAATTTCGAAGCCGTTACGTAGCAACGGAATTTTAACTCTTTGTGCATTTATGGTACAGTAAAAAATAAAACAAACAAGCCCATTATATTTGTTATTTCAATCGGTATAGCCTTTCGTTGGAGAACCATCTTTCAGACCACATCTATACCATGAAGATTATTTTGTATTTGTCTCTTCTAAAAACTATCCAGGTGTCTTTTTTTTTTGGTTATTTTACGACGCTGTATCAACATCTAGGTTATTTAGTGTCTGAATGATATGAAGGTGATAATGCCGGTGAAATGAGTCCGGGGTCCAGCACCGAAAGTTACCAAGCATTTGCTCGTATTGGGTTGAGGGAAAACCCAGGAAAAACCTCAACCAGGTAACTTGCCCCGACCGGGATTCGAACCCGGGCCACCTGGTTTCGCGGCCAGACGCGCTGATCGTTACTCCATAGGTGTGGACTCCAGGTGTCTGAAACTCGTATCTTAACCACTGCTTTGTAACATATACATAGATCATTTGAAAATTAATTACAGTACATCTAGTATTCAGTTCTCCCAGCGATGACTAATGTGAGTTGGTAGTATGAGATGTGGTGGTGACTGATATATGTTATCTGTAAGTTATAAGGTAATAATCTCGTTTATACTCTATATGCAGTGATGGCAATAATAACACTTATGTACAATACCCTAAGGCCAAAAAATGTAGGCGTGAGTATGACCCTCTCAAAGTAATGTTCATTGTCGTTTATGAATATGAAAGTGTTTTAATTAATCATTGTTTCAATTTCAATACTCGTGGATTTTGCGTATTACAGTCTTTTGTGGGGCATCATATACATGTACGACTACCAATAAGCCGCCTTAAATACCTAACCCATTGTTCGAAATGGTACTCGTCACGTGACTGTTCATGTGATTAAGTACCAGGTGGATTTGGGTAATTCTGGAACATCCTCCGTATTCTCCGGATATGAGTTCCTCCGACTACGACCCTTTCTCCAAGATGAAAGAACCACTGTGGAGGATAAACTTTATAAATAGACATACCTATCATTGTAACAGTCTTTAGAGTAGTCAATTAGAACCTTCGAGCAAAGTGACGCTGTGGATGGCATCCGTCATAATTATTCGATTTTTCAGTTTTAAGTTGTGTGAAAATAATAATAATAACAATAATAATAATAATAATAATAATAATAATAATAATAATAATAATAATAATAATAATAATAATAATAATAATAATAATAATTCCTTTCTTTGTTTTATCTGACCTCTTCCTTTGATACCAACTTGTAAACCAATGGGGTGTAGGGAAGAGTATGTGCCTTTGACCAATTGGCAACGGACAAACACCCATTCTCAGAACGATATTTAAATCTCTTTCTTTTTTGACACCGGGAATCGAACCAAGGATCACTTGGATGGGAACCGTGTACGTTATTCAATAAACAAAAGCTTCGGAATAATTTATTTCTTTACTTATTTATTTATTTATTTGTTTACTTATTTATTTATTTGCTTATTTACTTATTTATTTACTTATTTATTTACTTATTTGTTTATTTCCTCATTTATTCACTTACTTACTTATTCATTTACTTATTTATTTACTTATCTGTGTATCTATCCATCCATCTATCTATGTCTATAACAGGGCAAAGTCGCAATTACAATAGGCAGTACAGATATTTGTTTAAAACATAGAATTGCAGATAACAAGAAAAAAAGAGATAAAACAGATACAAATGCAAGATTCAAGTGTAAGTACAAATTTAAAATGAGAAATGAAAAAAGGGACAAATAGATACTATCTAAATAAAAGACACAGATATAGATATAAATGAAAAATACAAAATAAGAATAAATGAAAAATACATAAGTATAGATATCATAGCCAAAAATGTAAAATGTAGCTATAATTGGCAAATTACACAATAACAAATAGATAGTAATATTATTTAAAATCAACTACCTTCAGTATATTAATAAGAAAATGTTTATATTTCATGTAAGAAATGCTGAAATCTAGATCTCATGTTCTACACACTTCATTGAAATTTGAACACATTTTTAACACTGATGAATTTTTATATGCTCAAGTGTTTGGCTTTTTCCTATTGGCGATTTCTTAAATGTGGTTTTCTAGCGTTAATCTGGATTTGTGATAATATTTCGCTATTACCCAGTAGACCGTTGAATATTTTATATAATAAAAGTTGCTCAGAAAGCAATCTACGACTTCCAAGAGACATTAAATTAAATTCAGCAAGTAGATTGTTGTACGAAATTTTGTTATAGAGGGCCGAATAATGATATTTTCTAAATACAGGTATCTTGAGAATCGTTTTTTAATTTTTTTCAATTTGATTACTATATGATTTGCAACTGGGTAACCAAGTTACTGAATAATGATAATTATAATAGTAATATACCTATTATTATTACTATTACTATTATTATTACCATCATTATCATTATCATTATTATTATTATTATTATTATTATTATTATTATTATTATTAATAGAGCGTAAAGTAATTATTGTTTCTAATATGGAGCAGTATATGAACGTGACACCACGTTACACGCATTGAATTCTTGACGAATCATGATTGCGTGTTTTTGGCACAGTCACTGAGGCTTGTCAATGCAACATGTTCTAATCTCACAAGTAAGAATCACTGGTCATACGCATACAACGTCATATCCGCATTTCTGACAGCTCAAGGTTCCCATGACGATGAGTTCAAAACCTCAAGTATGTATCTACTATTTTATCACATGCTACGTTAATCCGGTAGACGATTTATATCTTCACGTCATAAGTTCAACGAAATTACATGAGGAGAAATAAATTCCACAGACTTAAACACAGTAGTAAAATACAAATTGGATAATATACGAGTATATCAAAAGATGTGCTTTCAACACTGATCGTCAGAATTCTAGAATAATGTAATTGAAATCACCAGGACCGATTCTTACTATAGTTTGTCAAAGACATCGTTGATGTAACTACTTTCTTCTTACATTTCTACTCTATATTGCTAGAAAATTCAGCATTTATATAGAATGATTCATATTTTAAAATTGATTGTCGTTTTGTAAGCAAAGGTTAAGAGAAAAATGTAAAGGCATTGTAACACGTCGCTACTTTTGCTACGCAACGTTACTGCAGCTGCATATGTTGTACCTTGTGTTCACACGAGCCAAAAGACATCGGGAATCGAATATGCGACCTTCCGACTTCTAGCACAGTGTCCCTATATAAATTTAAAGAATAAACTCTCAGACTGGTACATATGGATGAATACGTGATCAAGTTTGTTTACATTAAATGTACAATTTTTTAACAATTCAAAATTCAACCTCTTAAATTACAAAATTTAAGCATTTAATGCTTAGCTTGTACTATTAATTTTATAGCAGTCTGATTTAACACGGAAAATACTAATAAAGAATTTAATGAAATTTTTGACAATTTGAGAGAACACTTCGTTCAAAAATGAAATAAGCTTAAAGGATTATCGTTATCCAAAAGGCAAAAATGTCAGATTTCTATGTCGGAAACACATATTTAAATCCTCAAGTTCCATGTTAGGAGAAAATCCACAAACGATTAGGAAAAACACGGAAATTTTACTTGAAGCACGTAAAGCGATAGGGTTGAAAGTAAATCCCGAAAAGACTAGGCACATGATTATGTCTCGTGACCAGAATATTGTATGAATTCTGCGTTGATGAAGCATGGATAGAACTGAGGGGATTCGATCCGGCATCGGAACTGGAATACGGTGTGGCTTAGTGGATAAAGCGTCAGCACGTAGAGCTTAAAACCCGGGTTCAAGTTGCGGTGCTGGAGAGAATTTTTCTGTTCTATCCATTATTCATTACGTCTTTGTGGCTGACTGAAGGTTTATTGCAGAGGTAAAATGTCTTAGGTAAGACGCTCGAGCGTGTAATATTGCACGGCATAGTTGAGGATATTTTAACTAATATTTTTAATTTCAATATAGGCAACATTACATATAAATTGTGTAAAATAAACGTAAAAGTGACAAAAATAGTGCACTGAAAGACTCGGCAATACCAAAAGGCACAGAAAGTGTACTGAGCGTAATCCAAAAGAACCAGTACCATTAAAATCTGAAAAATATGAAGATATTAACTCCACGCTTAGCATACATTTGTGTAGCCTACCATGATGCTCAGTGCCAACATCCCAATTAATAAATTAAATAATCTACATTTTAGGAAATTTCTAGAAAGGTATATAGAAAATTAGTGGGTTTTCAGTGATGAGCGACATATGCCAATATCCTAATGAAACACGAAAAAATATCGGACAATAGGAATATCTTGTATTACATCATGCACCAATAACGTCATGTGCTATTGAAATAATTTCTTGCAATGTAAAATCATTTCAAGTGACATCTGCATACGTTCAAGTTCCGGAACTTACGAATGCACGTTATTATTTACTGCAAAGATCACGACGAAAATGAACATCACGGCTCAAGCATGTGTTTACCAGTGTAGCTTCAGAATGTATGGAGTTGACTGTACTCCACGAAAACGCAGTGACGACGTGTTTGTTTATATCCTTATCCGTTGTATTATCTCTGTTCGGTGTACTATATACCCAAAGTGTCTTTAACTTCAGTCTTGTAGCTGGAATACGAAGCCTAGTAATAACATATAACGCAGTAAAAATGTTACCAAGCCAGGAACATACAAAGGGGGAAATTTGTCAAGTTACTTTTTTTTTCACGAGTGACGAAGATAGTTCCTAGTCTATTACGTCCTCAGTCAGGCGCGCTCCGAAACCAACAACGCTGAGGTTCGCTATGAGCGTATTCCGAATCTCACCGGTGAGCAATCCGATGGCATCACGGTGTTTCGAATTCCACCGATGACGTCATTGATGCTCCACCAGTGTCGCACCGGTGCCATCAACTTGCAAAGGTGGTGGCAGTATCCATCAGCCGCCATCAGTGAATCTGATTGGTTCTTGTATAGGGCGGGAATTAGCAGACGAATAACATCGTGCACTGTTGTGTCATGGCGGTGTGTTCTGCTTTGGTTCTGCTGTATTGTTTGTAATGAGCACAACGTAAAAACAATATGTTAATGGCTTATGAGCGAACATGTCAACGGACCAGTTATTACTACCGGTTCAAGAAATAAATTGTTTATGCTATCTTTTCTTTGAACGAGATGGGAGTACGAAAATTTCGCAAAATTTTGCTAGCGTAGCACAAACAACAACTTGTACAGTCGCCATGACAGCCATCTATCCTTCCACCAGTTTTGTTCCTTATGTCGCTGCAACGTGACGTCATTGATGCCACCGGACCGGTGAGATTCGGAATACGCTGTATGTATTCAATTGCTAGCAGGCAAACTCACTCTAGC
The DNA here is from genome assembly GCF_040183065.1 of Periplaneta americana. Taxonomy (NCBI): domain Eukaryota; kingdom Metazoa; phylum Arthropoda; class Insecta; order Blattodea; family Blattidae; genus Periplaneta; species Periplaneta americana. The sequence continues at coordinate 87,213,080 of NC_091121.1, read as the reverse complement.
ATCCTCTGCACTTTCTCAGCCAGCTTTAGGAGAATTCTCTGGAATGGTAATGATATGGAGATCTTCACGCAATGGTGTAGATACCTAATATGAGAATACGGGAGAACCGCGAGAAAAACCGCAACTGCGACCTTGACCGCCACAAACGTCACTATGGATTTTTAAATTACTTACTACAGAGCCTTGCCCTTGAAGTCGCGACTGCATACACAACAAAGAAATCTGTGAGTTGATTCTGAGCGGCACAAAGTTGGATCTGGCAGCCAAGTCAGTGTCACAGATCACAGGAAGAGCTGCCAAGGTTCAGATATCGAGTGTGTTGGTGCAGAAGTGGCAAGAGGGTTGTGCCGCAACACGCCACACACTGACCATCTCACTCTTCGCTGTGACTCCCTGATTTAAGTTCAAATGACAGGCACGATCATAAGATTCAACTACTATAACAAACAAGAGGAGCGATCTCTTTTTATAAATTTATTGCATCAACTTCAAAATGTCTCAAAGTAGCCCTCGGGTGTATAATTCTTTAGCTAAATTATACCCAGAACTTCTAACATGTAACCCACTAGCATATAACAAGAAAAGTAGAAACGTGTTAATGTCTTCAATTTGATTAAATAAATTTATAGCCTATGTGTATGAATTAATCAGCCTATATTATATTTGTATTCTATAATTTTGGAATATATATTTTTTCATAAATTGTCCTACTTGATTTACGTATGATATTATTCTTCTCTATGTTAATATTATATTATATAATTTCATTGCAGCTGTAATTTTAATTTTAGTTCCTATTTTATTTTATTTTCTTTATTCCTCTTATATTAATATATTATATTATATCATTTCACTGTAGCTGCAATTTTAATTTTAGTTCCCATTTTATTTTATTTTGTATATTCTCATAGACCTATTAATAATATATCTCAACTGCGACCGAACACGAGCGCTGCTCATTCGGTCCTCAGATTTTGTTAATATTACTGTATCTTCTTTTTTATACTGATTGTATTATTTTATTTTTATTTCTACTGTTGTAATTATATTCTGTATTCTATATATTTAAATTTAAATAATAGAAATAAATAAACATGCATTTACCTGTAACATAAGCCTGCCTATACATACATTAGGTTAATGCAATTTAACTAATCTTGACGTTAGGATTACATACGTAAAGCAAACGTGACTGTAAGCAGAACAGTATGACGTAACAGTAAAACAAGTAAGCACAGCGTCTGTGGCTACAGTGCTTATGCGCTGGCCTTCCATTTAGACAGTCCGAGTTCGATCCTCGACCAGGTCGTGACGGAATTTGTGGTGGACAAAGCAGGCTTTGCAGAGGATTTTTCTCGGGGTAGGCCTACTTCCGCCTCATATTCCACCAACACTCTCCACCTCCCCCCTCATTTCATCTATCATCCGCAATAGTCAAATTAAGCTGTAGTGAAGTCTTAGGGGTAGCACGGGTTTCCAAAGCTGATACAGGAAGGGCTTGGGGCTCCAGACCCCTGGGGCTTATCAGGCTACTTGTATGCGGACGGGACCTGGTTCTATCAGGGGCTAAGGCAGGATGGTCCACCTGTCAGCGTCAGCTGGTCAGAAAGAGTTTGGCGCTCCGGGTCCTTGGGGCTTATCAGGCTACTGGTCCGCGAAGCGAGACCTGGCTGCATCAGGGGCTGAAGTAGGATGGCACACCTGTCAGTGTCGGATTCACGAATGCCATCCAGGCCACCTATCGGACTTGGACAATCATCGCATATAAGGGCGCCCAATGGACCAAACTGTGCCCAAGTGTACGGACTCGTTCCGAGTCCAGCCTACCTAAAAGCCAAGCCAAGCCAAAATAAGTAAAAATTCAGAAGTAGATTTTTCAGAGGATTTTCTTCGGGGTACTCCCGTTTCTCTCATTCCACCAACAGTATTCACCTCCCTCTCATTTTATCTATCAAAATAGACTTGGTTGAAGTCTGAGTAGTAGCAGTAGCAGTAGCAGTAGCAGTAGCAGTAGCAGTAGCAGCAGCAGCAGCAGTAGTAGTAGTAGTAGTAGTAGTAGTAGTAGTAGTAGTAGTAGTAGTAGTAGTAGTAGGTTTATTTTGCCTGGCAGAGTTAAGGCCCGTGTTTTCAATGCTGATATTATAGGAAGAGTTTGGAGCTCATGTGACTTATCAAGCTATTCGTGTGCGGATGAGACCTAGATCTCTCGGATACTGAGGCAGGATGGCCACCTATCAGCGTTGGCTAACCAGAAAAGGTTTGCGGCTCCTGGAACTTTATAAGGCTACTCGTCGACGAAATGGGACATGGCCCTATCAGAGACTGAGACAGGATGACTCATCTGTCAGCGTTGGGTTCACGAATACCACCCAGACCACCTATCGGACTTGGGCAATCATTGCAGGGTATTTCTGAGGTGTTATTACAAGCTTTCAGGGATGATGGCGAAGGGCACATTTATCAATTTGAGGAAAGGAAGCATGGTCGGAAATGACTGAGTCGAAAGTTATAAGCAAAAATAGTTGTGTGGAAATGGAATTGTAATTTGTGACCACGTGCCCTTCTTCCCTTAATCTTTGGATCAGTCGTGGAAAGATGGTATGGGCCGGATGTCTCCTACGTGGGTACTTGCCGATACAATCGGCTTGTCTATTGTTTCCATTGGCTCATCCGTATTCGAAAATCAGGTCTGCTTATTCCTCTCACGTGTACTCCTCCATTTCACTAGGACTGATCGACTGGACACTGCAACTTGTACATATACACACAGGGCCGACCATATCCGTTACACATTACGCTATCTGCATTGCTATAATGTAATTTCCTGTCCCCACCCCTCAGACAGCGCACTGAATGGAATACTGTAAGTAGACTACGTAAACAACGTCAGATGAATACAGTATGTGTAAGATGTACAGATAAATACACATAAATAAGGTGTACAGAGGAATAAAATTATTTCATTTCCACACAACTATTTTTGGTTGTAACTTTCGACTCGGTCATTTTCGAATCAGGGTTCCTTATCTCAAATTGATACATGTGCCCTTCGCCATCATCCCTGAAAGTTTGTAACACCACTTCGGAAACACCCTAAATAGGCTGCATAATGGGCCAAGTGGTGCCTAAGTGTACGGACTCATTCCGGGTACAGCCTCGAAAAGCAAGCCACGCCAATAGGCATGTTACGTAAATAATAACAAATTCCATAACCTTCAAACCACATAGGCTACAGCATCTGTACTGACAAGTAAAAAACAAAACCTGTCTCTATTTTCCTTTAGTCTTTTAAATTCATCAGTCATCACAGGAGGAATAACGCCTTGAAAAGTTTCAATGACACGCACCTGGGATGCGGCTTCTTTTGTTTCATTTCCCCTTATTTTAGACTTATTGAGAACACTCGGAGTCGTAATGTCTGAACCTCCATTGTCCTCAAATATCACGTGCAGATATCATAAAATGTGCTAAATTACTGTTTGAGCCGGATTATATCGAGTATGCTTATGCATTAATTTATAAGATCCAAAATATTTTGTTAGAAAAAAAATTCGCGATAAATTGTGGAAATGGTATAACCCGCCCTAAAAATAAATTTGGCGAATACAATTCCAGTTTTAGACAAGATTATTGTGCGACCTGTTTTAGTTAACCAATCATAAGTAGTACTATATTTATTTCGTTTACACCCTAAGCCCCTACAACCTACTCTCTTTCAGTTGTGTGTGCCTTATAAAGCAGTTTACTAAAGCTTTGTACAAAAACAGCTGTTGTTTTAGGTATCTTTGTGATAAATTTCCTTCGCTTACTCATGAAAAACAAAGCAGGAATTTTTGTAGGTCCCCAAATACGCAAGTTAATGTTAGACAGTGAATTTGTAAATGTGATGAACGGTATGGAGAAAAACTCTTGGAATGTTTTCAAAATGCTAGTTCATAATTTCCTAGGGAATTATAAAGATTCTAATTGTAAAGAAATTGTAGAAAATATATTGAAGAGTTTCAGAATGCTGGACTGCATATCAGTGTAAAGTTTCATTTCTTGCATGCCCACCCGCATTTTCTGAAAATCTAGGCGCTTTTACTGAAGAAAATGGCGAAAGATTTCACCAGGACATACAACAAATGGAAACTAGGTACCAAGAGAAATGGAATGTAAGTATGATGGCTGATTACTGCTGGATGCTTAAGAGAGACTGTTCTTCAGAAACCGCTTCTAGAAAGTCAAGAAAACGGAAATTTGAAACAGAGTGAGCTACAAATATGGCCAGAGTAAGTTACACAAGAGTAAATATTATGCTACTATATTATGGATTTATTAATTTGTCCTACAGAATAATGTCTGTATTCTTGACAATTAATATTTGAGGAGAAAAATTCGCTCCGGCGCCGGGGATCGAACCCGGGTCCTTGGTTCTACGTACCAAGCGCTCTGACCACTGAGCTACGCCGAATTAAATCTACAGCACCGAACCGAATCCTCCTCCTTCAGTGTTTCCCTCCATAATATTCTCATAGCTAGCAGTGCACCATAACTGCGGAATCCCGGCACATAAGTCACTCAACTGAGTGCGCTCCTAGTATAATGGCAGTTGACACTAGACATATACGTCAACATATATGCCTAACTTGGAGTCAGGCCACAAAGGGAAACAATGAAGGAGGAGGATTCGGTCCGGTGCTGTGGATTGAATTCGGCGTAGCTCAGTAGTCAGAGCGCTTGGTACGTAGAACCAAGGACCCGGGTTCGATCCCCGGCGCCAGAGCGAAATTTTCTCCTCAAATATTAATTATGCTACTAGCTTTATTATTCAGTTATTAGTTCTAATTTTATCATCAACTCATTTATGCGTGCTTAACAAACATAAACATGGTATATTTATCTGTAAAATAAAACTTTATATTTTCATTTTTTATTTGTTAAAAATTCTGAAGTAATGGGGCAATTTGGAGGTCAGTTTAGAATTCAGAATGAAAAATATGATAAGAATCACCTTTGTGACCTAAGTCAGCAGAAAAAAAAGTTTCAAAATGCAGAACTGTGTAATTAAAGGCACGGTAACTGACACACAACGTCCTTGAATAAGCAAGTGAAGTACAAAAACAAGCTTACAAAAAGGCAGAGTTATTTGTTAATGTTTCTTTCAAAAAACTACCTCGCAATTTATTCACCATTGCTCAGAATCTCATTACGAAACGAATACATGAGAAATGCTATGTGCCGCTAACTTCGCAGAAATCAAACGTCTTGTAACAAACGGAAAGTCTCACGCTTGTCAGGCAATTAAAGCAGCAAGTTCAAGCAGTGCCACACGTGACCATTCAGCAGCCACGTGGCCCGTAGTTTGCAGTGTAACAGCGACATAGCTTACATGAATTTAAATTATATACTCGTATTGGGCCTATTCATAATAAATTACAGCCAGCCAGCGGCAGCTTTCCCAGAGACAAGGTTCAAACGAAAAGGTCCAAATATATAAAAGGTCCATACAGGAAGTCCAGATACGTATTCGTCCATGATATTTAGTCCATAAACAAAAAGTCCAAAAGTAGAAATGTCCAAGTTTAAAATGTCCAATAGACAAAAAATTCCAAAGCGCAAAAAAGTCCAAAAGGCAAAATGGGCTATTATACAAAAATGTTTATTAAAAAAGGGACAAACGCATGAAAGCAATACCACGAAAAAAAACTCTAGACGAGAATGTTTCCAAGGCGATACACAAGTGATTAACTCACTAAAACAATGTTTTTGTTGTTATGGAAATGAAAGACTTCGAAAATTCTTAATACTTTGTAGTAAATCTTAATGATAATTTTGAAGAAGAAATTATGGAGTTCGTCCAATATGTGGATACTAAATACATCAATAGTAGGCCAGCAAGAGGAAGGAGGAGGGCTGTTTTCCCTAAGTTTCCATCCGAAATGTGGAATGTTCATGAATTAGTGTTAAATGGTCGCCAACGAAAGAACAACGCTATGGAGAGATTTCACCCTCAGTTCCAAAGATTAGTTATAGGCTATCTCACCATGAAAATATATGGCGATTGTTAGAACATTTAAAACAACAGCAGAATGAAACGGAAGTATTGGTAACACAATTATTAAGTGGACATGAAAATATTAAATACCCACTGAGCAGAACATACCTTCACAATCAACAAGTGGAAAATCTTGTAATCAGATTCCAGTAATTCAAAGACGAGAATGATATACCTCGCTACTTAAGAGCAATTTCTTTCCGCCTAAAATTGCTTTCTGATCCACAACCTGAAAATGATGATCATCAAGGTGAACTTTAATGTATTTCTTCAGTGCCTTATTATAACAATTCTGGATAAATTAACTGAACTAATTTAAATACAGTTACCGTAACACTTTTTAATCACTATTCGTTAGCAATATATTTTTAGTATGTCTGGACATTTTACATAACTTCGTTCTAAGTGGACATTTTAGGCATTGGATCATAGTCAATTAAGAATTAGATCTTTTCTGATCTGGCCCATGACCAATTTGGACATTTTAATTTTGGACTTTATGTAATTGGACATTTTCTGAGCTTGGACATTTTACATAAATGACGTTACCACATTACAGACATTTTCGTAATGTGGACATTTCAGTATTGGACCATGTATCTGCTAACACAAAGATGTTAAAATGATAAACGTTCACAGTTATTCCTTCATAGATAATTTTATAAGCAATTTGTTGCTTTTGTGATTAGAAAATCATTGATTGAAAAACATTCATTCATTCATTCATAGTTTTCTGCCCAAAGGCAGTCTTCCACTGCAAACCCAGCATTCTCTAAATTTCCCTATTTTCCGCTTTCTTTTTGAAGTTACTGAAGTAATTTTAGCGCTTAAAACTTGCAATCGTCATTCTTTGATGTGAATACCTCTATAAATTCGGTTCAGTACTAGTGTGCCATCCCAGAAAGCCGATGGACACATTTTCAGGCCAGTTTTGTGGCGCATATAATTTATAAACCACACGATATATTCCAATGAAGTACACGGTGATGGACAGTCGAAGGATTAATTTATCCAACGTGACCTTCAGTACCGAGTGACGTCATTTTGCGACACGCGGAAGGGGGGAAGTTGAGACACGAATTGGTGGGTCGATCAGCAGCCGAATGGTGTCAAGCGATTCGTAACGAAACAATCTACAGTGTCAATTGAGCAACAATGAGCAGTTGACAGGTTTCATAGGAAAAATAAGCGAGTGTAATTGAGTGAAGAGGGAAAATACACAATACCAGCCGGATTTGAACCCGCACACTTAGGATTAAATGCCAAGCATAATGTTCAACAGACTACAAAGGACGATTAACTCTCAGCTGATAAGTACAGAGTTGTTATTGGTTTGGTTTACCGATCTACGGCATGTGAACCGGCCGGCACTAGTCTACCCTCTGCCGCCCACTATGCTCCCAAATTCCTCTTCACGTTGATCGCGCCCATGCGAGTTGTGGAATTGTGGGACTGTTTTGAATGCAGTTTCGTATGAGATACCATATAGAATGACTAGCTTTCTTACGCTAAAAAAAAATGTAGTGTGCAAGCCATTAAGTATGAATAAGCTCGCCGGTCTGCACGGAGTATATTGTGAAATTTCCGAATAGTAGACCGCCGTTGAGACAGACATTACGTAAGTTACTGAATCAATTTGAGAATACGGGGTCGGTGTTAAACAAAAAAAGTTCTAAAAACAGACCAGTTTTAACAAATCCTACATTAGAAGACATTGGCGCTATTCTCGAACGTTGGCAACAAAAATCGCTAAATAAATTAGTTGAACAGACTGACGTGACCGTATCATCTGCAAGAAATGCAACATGTATATTGCATCTTGAGCCTAACCACAATACCCCAATGCATGCTCTAAAACAGCACTGGAAACAAAGAGAAAGTAAAAGGGAACTCAGAAACCCTCGCCTATGTCCTTTTCGCTTACACCGCCTTATAAATAAACACACGTTAAGTCACTAAGCAATGCTTACCTTCCTGTCTATTCGTATCGAGCCAAAACATTACTGTCTCAGTCGGGAAAAGTGGAGTCGGAATTTAAGGGTCAGACTACAGTGAATCGATTGAGGTATTAGTGTCCAGGTCTGCTGTAAGATGATCCACGTTCGCGAATGAATTATTGCATCTGGTTTTTAGACTTTGTGAAAGGTTTCGGCTATTGTGGAAGAGAGGTCAGTCTAATCCACATACACTTCAGGAACTGAAAGATAACAAGTTCTAAATTGCAAGAATTTCGGTGTGAAAACTGATGAGAGTGAAGGAGAAAATATTCACGCGATATTCCACTTGTGTGGGAGAAAAGGATCGACATTTTTACCATTAATTATATAGTAAGCGTGTTATAGTTTAATTTGGCGGCCGCAACCACTGTCCTCGACGAGGACCTGCGCGCCAGTACATCGGTAAACCAAACCGATATCAACTATGTAGTAGTAGTAGTAGTAGTAGTAGTAGTAGTAGTAGTAGTAGTAGTAGTAGTAGTAGTAGTAGTAGTAGTAGTAGTAGTAGTAGTAGTAGTAGTAGTAGTAGTAGTAGTAGTTCTCCGCCTAACTATCTCTCGGTGCGTTTTAATTTCTTATCCTCTTATCACAGCATGGGTACTCGTTCTAAAAATGACCCTTTATTAGCTATGCCTTGCCATAAAACAGCTCACTATTCTTTCTCTTTCACAGTATCAGCAATTCGTTTCTGGAACTCCCTACCCAGCTCCCTCAGGAACTGCCAAACGATATTGCAATTTAAAAGTGAATTGTTTAAACACGTGACCAGTATTCAGGTTTAATTCTCCTTCGTGTGTATATGTGTATATATGTAATTTTCCTCAGTGTTGTATAGTTATAATTTATATTTGAATTTGTTATTCTTGTAATTTGTAATATTGGTTTACTTACCGCTTGCGTATTCATTTAGTGTAGCCTTATATCATTTTGTAATTATTATTTAGTATGTTCGCATTATTTTACTCGATTTGTGCTTGTATAACTATATAAATTTTTATTAGTGTTCTTTAAATATTAGTCTGTAAAATTATATCACCTTCTTTTGTTTCTGGCTAAGTGGAAGAGAAGGCCTGATGACCTTAATTTCGCCAGAATAAATAAATAGAAATAAATAAAAATAGTTTATTAACGACATTTTTCATATGTAGATATTAACGTTGAAAAAACTATGCCCCTTGAGGAAGCCATACAAATAATTTTATCGCCCATCAAAATCCATCGCTTTCTACCAGATTTGACATCGCAAACCTTGGATCCAACAGCCAACATAATAAGTCACGCCACTCAAACGACAGCAAAGAAATATTCTTTACCTCTCCCAAGACATGAACCCATTCCAAACCAGTTTGTATCCTACTGCAATATCAATTGAGGTAGTTCTATTATATCCACATACATTAAAATATTTCCCTCAGTAGAAAGTTTAAGAAATTGTATTATGGAGACCTCGTTCTGTAATGTAATGAAATATCAACCACCTTCAAAAGGTTGGAAACCTTAATTAACACAATTGATGTGTTAGGCACAGCACCTAACACTCACAAGTCAGTTCTCCAGTAACAAACTCTTCACGCACACCTGATAATGTGCTTTTCCTTTAGTTGGAAACATAATCACAGAAGTGAACAGAGAGCTAATTTACAGCTTTTGCCGTGTTCCATTATAATATACAAGCGGTGTTTTGAAACTGCTTCCCTTTTAGAATTAATTCACAAACAATTGTGCAAGTATTTTTGTCCAATAAAGTCGTAATGAATGAGCTGTTTAAACTCGACAAAACTGAGTTCAATAATTTTGTATTCATAGTGCTAAATACAATAGTGTCAGAGCAAGTTGAAACGGGTCTGCAGGGCTTCTCAAGTCTAGGTCTGCAAACTCTATCGCCTATGAAATAATTATTCATGTAACTCAAGCAAAGTCAAACACTGCTGAACTTCTAAGGTCTTGTACAGATTAATGTTCGTCAAAGAACTATAGTAGTGGGATTTCATAGTCTTTGTACTTACAGAACGAAGCGTATTACGTCCATCAAATGATTTTAGAAAACATTCGTTCCTCATCATCATTATAATCATCATCGTATTGCACTTGATGGTTCAGGCAACAGGCACATGGTTTTGATTTTTACCGGAGATGAGCAAAATATTGTTGGGCTGTTGTTGACACAGCCTATTCCATTCAAATATAATGATAATACATTATTATTATTATTATTATTATTATTATTATTATTATTATTACTAATATTTCTATTAAAGCCGTACTGTTGAGAATATGGATCCAATAAAAATTACAGAAATAAAGAGAAAATCAATTTGTGATATTCATGCCTATTATTCTTAGATGCCAGGATATCACATTTTAGTATAGAGTGAATCGGGGGGAGATGACTATCGGGGGAAGATGCTTATTTCTTTGTCGTTTCACATTCTTCCAAGAGAGAAAGTCATGCGCATGTCTTCATGATCACTGAGACAGTTGACTGTCTGTAGAGTGGAAGCTAACTCATTTTGCCACGCGTTCTTGATGTGAGGAGAAGAAGAAAAGCAAGAAAACAGCTCATTTTTCTGCTAGAAAATAATTTCAAAGGTACCTATGTTAAAATTTTAATACATCCTTGAATTCATAATAACTGTCAAACTTTTGTATTGGATATTGTAGGAAAGGTTCTGAAGTTTATACTGTTGACAACCAACGACCTTGTTCTGCCATCTTAGGTTGCGTCACAGCACTAGGCATCTTACCCAGATACTTGGGGAAGATGATCACTTTTTTTCGGGGTAGGTTGGCAACTTGTTGCAAGAGTTTTATTTTTTATTTTATTGCAGGGAATGTATAAACATTACGTAAGATCCTCTGATAGAGGTCAGTGGATTGAGGAGAGTCTTCAACTTGCGATGGAACATGTTATAACAGAGGGTACGAACTGTTCTAGAGCATCGCAAGCATAAGGAATTCCTTACCGTACCCTTAAAAGCCGTCTAAAGAGGAATGATAACAAAAAAAATGTACTGGATTGAATTCATTGTTTGCAAGAAGTGATTTCAGGAGTCTTGCACACGGAAATAAAATATGTGCAATGACTGTGTAGCTAAGTAGTGATAAACGAGTGAAAAAGTGTCCATGATCTTTAGATTAAGTCAATTTTGTTATATACATGTATCAAACCAAGTTCATGTAAAATACATATATCAGTAAATATGTTAATTGCATTTGCCATCTTACCCGAGGGGAAAGATGCCTACAGTGCAGGCAAGAAGAAAACCTGTTTCTAGATAGATAGATAGATAGATAAGTGCATTTATTGATGCATAATAAATTATACAAACTCATGTACACAAGATCCTTTGCACGAGCTCATACGGCCATTCGTGCTGTAACTATGCACAGTTTGAATCTTCAAAACGAAAATAATGCCTACTAATAATAAAATAGTGAAACAACAGTTATTATTATTATTACTACCGTTATCATTGATTACCACTATTATAACTAATCTAACTTTATACCAAATTTAACAAAAATAATGCAAATAAAATAGAAGGGAGATATAAAAAAACACACACACGCACGCACGCACGCACGCACAGACACACACACACACAGTATAAACAATTCAGTTTCTTGTTGAAGCTGCACCAAATAATCCAAATAATAAATATAAAGGTAATACAGTATATAAATAAAAACACACACACGCAATAAAATACAAAAGACACAGTAAAAAAAAAACATTATCCCCTAATTCTATCATTTGCTCAATGTTAATATTACTAATTGCAAGACTAATAAATCTTTCCCTTATCCCTCGGCTCCCTCCCCCTCGGCCAATTCCACCCTCAACTGTCGAACTTTTGCCAAAAATTTTCCCACACTGTCATAGGATTTAACGTTATTTAATACAGCGTATGTCGCCAAGTGCCCCCTGCTAGATGTAATGAAGGACTCTGGCAGGAATCGTTTCCTCAGAGCTTCTGTGGCTTCACACTCCGACAAAATGTGGTGTGATGTCTCGCCTCTACCGCAAAGAGGACATATTCTCGCCCCCTCTTCGTTGACGATTTTAAGTGCCCTCCAGGCTCCTAGACGGAACCAGATTAAACCCAGTCTACCATCTTTGCTACCTCCATAGAGATATAGTTCGGCCCCCCAATTTGTTTTGATCATCGATTGGATCTCCAGAGCAACCTTATCCCTACATTCCCCTTCTGTTATTTGCCTGTCTATATCCTTCAGGCGTTTCTTGACTTTCCGCCAGACATTTCGCTTGTTCCTGCAATCTTCCGCGATTATAAATCCCATGCCTATTTCCTCCAACCCTCTGCGTAATCTACCTGCCCAGGTTACTTGGTCTCTCCTCTCGAGTTGCTCCGTGTAACAGACCGCTCTAATAAGAGACTGATCTCCATGCACAATCCTCAAGTAGTACTTTAAAACTTTTATCTTGCATTCTATTGAGTCTCTATGGCGTCCGAATTCTCTTAGGATTCCGCTGTTAGCCGTTCCCCTCCCCACTCCCGCTATCCGTTTTAAAAAGTCGCTTTGTACCTGGTTAAGCTTTTCCGTTCTTCCCCAACCCCAAATTTCTGCCCCATACGTAATTGTAGATCTAACTACCGCGTTATATACTTTATCTAATAAATTTAGAGAGACTTCCGGGATTTTGTTACGTATCTTCAGCGTTTCCATCGCTTTTATCAGTGCCCTATGTTTTGTAGTGTCTATATGTTTATTCCATTTTCCGTTCATCGTCATTGTTACCCCTAAGTAAACAAAACTTTTCACGTTCTTCAGTGCTCGGCCTTCGTATGTCCAAGTCTCCGTTTTACTGTAAACACATCCGTTCTTGAAGGTCATAATCTTCGTCTTTTCAGTATTTACTTTTAATCCCCAGTCCCTAGAGTATATTTGAAGCTTGTCAAGTCCTTTCTGCAATCCCTTAACACTTTTAGAACATAATGTCAAATCGTCAGCGTATAATAGTATTGGAATATTCACGTCCCCTATGACGGGGGCGTCAATGTCCTCTCGTAACATAATCTCTGTTATATCGTCAATAAACAGGTTAAAAAGTAAGGAGGACAGTATGCAACCTTGTTTCACACCTCTGCGACTGCAAAAGCTTTCAGACACTCTGTTCATGTCGTACTTAACACAAAATTCCACTTTATTATATATCCCCTGAAGCGCCCTGATCATCTTGCCCGACATCCCTTTCATCCATAATTTATACCAAAGCGCTTCTCTCTCCACAGTGTCGAAAGCCTTTCGAAAATCCACGAAAGCGCAGTGCAATTTCCCCCCTTTTCTAGACATTTGTTTCTGTTTCAGTGAATCCAAAAGCAAGGTAATTAATGTATTCTGTTTTGTACCAAAAATATAATTTCAAAATACCTTCCAGACTTCGATATTTCAATATGAAATTCAAACGTAATGAACAGCATCTTAAATTTTCAATCAAAGAAAAAATCAGGCATCTTCCCCCGATCCACTCTATACGAAATTACAAGAGAATGATTGAGTAATTTGATTACAATGAGTATAATACAGTACAGTCTGACTGAATGGAACTTAAATTCGAGATTCTTCAAAAGTACATAAAAAGTTCATATTACAATATAATAATAATAATAATAATAATAATAATAATAATAATAATAATAATAATAATAATAATAATAATAATAATAATAATAAAGAAACCAGCCGTCAGCGTACCTCAAGCGGTAGAGAGTTTGTCCAATTACTTGGTTGAGTTTTACCTGAGGTTTTCCTCAACTGTAAGACGAATTTCAAGTAATCAATAGATCCTCGGCCTCATCTCGTCAAATATCATCTCACTATTACCAATAAACAACCTACTATATGATAATGCGCTATTAATAACCGACCAAAAATTAATAAATAAACTAGTGAGAAGAAAGGAAACCTTAAAATCCGCCATCTTAGGGCCATTCGGGGACTGCAATGGAATTTTTATTTTTTGACAACAAAAAAAAAAAACTGCAGTCGACAATGACTAGCAGTAAGAAACATCTCTACTCTCCTTACCACAAGGAACTAAGACCCATTTTGGTAAAGATTTGCAATTTATTACCAGATATAAAATGGGGGAAATTATGAGGTATTTGAAGTAGCCTACTAATGGATACGACGAAACGATAATCTATCATCATCATAATCATTATCATATTTAATGCCACTAGTGATTTTGAAATTATCGGAAAGTCCGTGAGTCAGTGATGAGCGAATTTATCTAGAGAGAAGTTCAAAATTAGGGTAAAGTTGCCTAATGCCGTGATACCCCTAATCCCGTGATACTTTTTTTTAAACTGAATGTCAGTCAAAGATTTGCCGTTCGACCATAGCGTCAGATATCTTTCTCGAAAGAGTGCATCTTTCACCTACTTTTGAGACATCGGTGAACTTCCAAGCAAGATACCCAATCCCGTGATAGTCAGTGAAAAAAAAAGTATCACGGAATTAGAGGTATCACGGCATTAGGCGACTTTACCTTACGTGTTGTATTCGTTACGGCTATTTCACAAATAAAACGAACTAAACAGATCTAATGGAACTCATAAAATAATATAATATTCCAAATACTTACAATAAATGGCATCTTAACCTCTCAACATTGGTCACTACAGCTATGATCTTATGGCAATCAACATACATATATCGGATATGAATTAAAAGTGGCGCTGAAAATTGTATTAAATAATTTAATATAATATAATATATATATATAATATTATTTATTCGCTTCCTCAATTACTTAGTTCCTTATTTACCTAATTATTTATTTATTTTCTTACTCATTTACTTCCTTAGTTACTGAATTACTCATTTTCTTTTTACTTAGGTACTTATTCAGTTACTTAAAAAGACAATATTTAGTTATTTATTTACTTAGTTATTATTTACTTATTCACAAGATAGGAGAAGAATTGTCAGAAGGAAGTGAAATAGAGAGAGGAGTACGACAAAGATGCCCTTTATCACCTACCCTGTTCAACATCTATTTGGAGGATTTAGTGAAGAATTGTTTTCAGAACATGGGAGAAGTGGTAGTAGGAGAAAAAATAATAAAGTGTATAAGACTTGCTGATGATATGGCGTTGTTAGCAGAAGAGAAAATGATACTAAGGGATATGCTACTGGAGTTAAATGATAGCTGTGAGCAATATGGATTGAAGATAATTGCCAACAAAATGAAGACCATGGTCATAGGGAGAAAAGTAAAGAAGGTAAACTTGCGATTTCTAAATGAGGTAGTAGAACAAGTGGACAGCTTCAAACACTTGGGATGTGATATAAGCAGTAACATGAGCTGCGCCAAGAAGTCAAAAGATGATTAATACTGGCAAAGGAAGCTTTTAATAGGAAAAGGAGCATGTTCTGCGGACCTCTGGAGAAAGAACTAAGGAAGAGACTAGTGAAATGCTTTGTATGGAGTGTGGCATTGCATGGGGCAGAAACATGGACATTACGACGAAGTGAAGAGAAGCTACTAGAAACATTTTAAATGTTGATATGGAGAAGGATGGAGTGTGTGAAGTGGACAGACAGGATGAGAAACGAAGCTGTGTTGAAAAGAGTGGATGAAGAAAGAATTATGCTGAAACTGATCAGAAAGGGGAAAAGGAATTGGCTGGGTCACTGGTTGAGAAGGAACTGCCTTCTGAAGTATGCACTGGAATGAATGGTGAAGGGAGGAGAGTTAGGGACAGTAGAAGATATCAGATGATAGACGGCATTAAGATATATGGATCATATGAAGAGACAAAGAGGAAGGCAGAAAATAGGAAAGACTGACGAATGCTGGGTTTGCAGTGAAAGACCTGCCCTTGGACAGAACACTATGAATGAATTACTTCCTTAGTTTCTTGCTTATTTACTTACATGCGTACTTATTTACTTACTTACATACTTATTTATTTACTCACATACATACTTAGTAGCATTCTGTATTTATTTATTTATTTATTTATTTATTTATTTATTTATTTATTTATTTATTTATTTATTTATTTATTTATTCTGTATTATTTATTTATTTATAATTTATTTACGTACTTCTTTATTATTTGCTTATTTATTTACTTAACTAATTATATACCTACTCATTTATTGTTTACTTACTTATTTACTTCCTTAGTCTCTAATTTATTTACTAAGATATTTATTTACTTACATATACACTTATTTACTAACTTACTCTGTATTTTATTTATGTCTATATTCTGTATTATTTATTTGTATTATTTATGTATGCATTTTGTACTATTTATTTGTTTATTTATTTATTTATTTATTTATTTATTTATTTATTTATTTATTTATTTATTTATTTATTTATTCTGTATTCATTTATTTATTTATTTACTGCGTACTTCTTTATTTATTTATTACCTTCATTTTTCATGTGTATTAATTTATTTGTTTCCTCATTTATTCAGTCACTTGTTTATTCAACTATTTACTAAGTCACTGATTCATTCATTGTCATTCATTCATATGTTTATGATTAAGTATTGCTTATTTTTTATTACATGTCTTTATTTTATTAAATATAGCCTACGATCGTCCTGAAAATCACAACCTAGTCGTAATGGAAATTTTATTTCACGGGACTTGAACCTGCATCCGTGGTGTCCACCTACCAGCCGAGCTAACCAGTCCTGTGTATTCCTGCCCATTACCATAACAATGCAGCGGCAGTTTACGACATCATAAACGCTGATGGTCGCGCATGCGTGTAATGAAGCTGTAAGCACACGGCAATTCGAAGCTGATTATGCGCCACTTTTACGGTTATTGTCCTCTACTGTCGCTTTCGCACCTTTTACCTGTTGTCCTTGCCCCCATTTCATTACGACAACAATGTCACATGCGGTGATACGACCGGAAGTCATCACCATCAATGGACAACTCATTCGTATATGTCTGTCCTCTGTCTACTATAACGTGTGAGACGCATGTCTGAATATACTAGGCATGCAAGTAATCGTATAGCATATGCATGAATATGCAAGCGTATATGAATGCATTAATGTGTGCGAATGACTATAGGTATGATTGTATTTCATGTCATATTCATTTGAATTGGATATTTAACGACTTTACATCAACTGAGAGATTATCTAACTTGGATAGATTTGGTAATACATACATACATACATACATACATACATACATACATACATACATACATACATACATACATACATACATACATACATACATACATACATACATACATACATACATACATACATACAGTCCTGCCAAATGGCAAGTCTTTCACTGCAAACCTAGCATTCTCCAATCTTTCCTATTTTCTGTTTTCCTCTTAGTCTCCGAATAAGAGCCATATATCTTAATGCTGCCCCGAACTCTTCTCACGTTCACCATTCCTTCCAGTGCATTCTTCAGTAAGCAATTTTTTTTCAGTCTGTGAGCGACCAGCCGATTCCTTTTTCTCTTCCTGATCATTCTTTCTTCCCCACTCTTTCCAACATTGCTTCATTTCTTATTCTATCTGTCCACTTCACACTCTCCATTATTCTCCATATCCACGTTTCAAATGCTTCTAATCGCTTTCCTTCACTATTATTATTATTATTATTATTATTATTATTATTATTATTATTATTATTATTATTATATATTTTTCTACTTGTCACTTTCTCCGAGTGGGAACACTGGTTTTAGTTTATATACGTAAAAATTAAGATGTTTTCATAGAACTTTCCAAACTGAGCTATATCGGTAACTCATTAGAATTTGCCTGGACATCTGACTAACATTACTAAATGTCAATAATAATAATAATAATAATAATAATAATAATAATAATAATAATAATAATAATGACAATAATAATAGTGAAGGAAAGCGATTAGAAGCATTATTATCATTATTATTTATTATTATTATTATTATTATTATTATTATTATTATTATTATTATTATTATTATTATTATTATTATTATTATTATTATTGTTATTATTTCTACTTATTTCATTACTTGTTTGAAGCACCTCAGCAGCAGTGACATCATTGATTAAACATTGCTAAAATAAATAAAAAGTAAATCTAATAAAGCAAATTCTTTGGTCTTCGAGATTTCATATCAGCAACAGAACCAATTTTCTCAAACCTCCTGATCAAATTCCCGTATTGATAAATGGAGCATGAGCCTTCTCTTAAATTATTAAGTGTTCTAAATTTTCTCAAATCTTATGAAAGACTCTTATCACTTTCATTGAACTAACTGTATCTTAACATTTAATGATAGAACCATGCTTAAAACTTCAATACTAACGAAATCATTAATGCTTTAATCTATTTCGAGAATGATGAGCAAGACTCGAAACGCACGAGAGTTACGAGACGAGACTCGAAAGACAAGTGCAACGAATACAGCGAGCGAGAGCGGCAGTTAGTTTTGTTCATCTCTAATCTTTAGTAACACAATACTTCCTCTTTATATTTCTTTATCTGAAGTGTCAGAAATTTCAGTGTCTGTGAAATTTTAGAATAAATTTCCTGTAACATACGAAAACTGTATATGTATTTCATGTAATAACAGAATCAAATAAACTATCGTCTCACATTTTGTAATTATTGTGGCGGGAATTATATAAAATTCCAAACGACGTTTCAGTACAGTGGACTTGACTCACGGTCAGTTGCCAAGCAACACCGAACAGCGGTTTTAAGTGTAGTGTGTAATTAGTACGCAAGCTGCTGGTCTGGAAGCAACAGCAACAGCAGATGAAGAAGATGGAGGGTGGGGAGTGTTTGCGGCGCACCGGGCGACACAACACGGGGGCGGCGGCCCCGCGAGACGCCCTGTAATTGAAATGGACGGCTGCGAATAAAATACTGCGGGATCAGGCGCCGAGAGATAAATACCGGCAGAGAAATAGCGCCGGGCTAGAGACCTGGAGTCAATCTCCATTACGAAAACAACGAGAAGTGATGGAATCGGCGCGCGTATTACAATGCCGGATTAATTCGACCCTTCTCACCCGAGTCTTAGGGGGCCGGCACTGTGAGACCCGCGACACAAGGACGGACCGTTATTTGATTTACACCTTCAGCATTTCTAAAGACGGTTTGTTGTGCATAGAGTACGTGGTCACAAATTCAAGGACATGGTTCGATTCTCGGAAAGAAGTAGAGATTTATTTCGTTTATCTTATTCCGTCTTATCGTTAAGTGATATATACAAGGTGCGATCAATATAAATCCGTCCGGGCACGGGTTCGATTCCTTCTTGGACAGATTACCTGGTTGGGTTTTACCTAGATCTTCCCCAACCGTAAGGCAAATGTTAGGTAATGTATGGCGAATACTCTGCCTCATCTCGCCAAATATCATCTCACTATCACCAACCTCATCGACGCTAAATAACCTCGTAGTTGATACAGCGTCGTTAAAAAACCAAATAAAATATATATATATATAAATCCGAACTGCATTTCTATTTATTGTAACGTTAAACATACATCCGCGTGTTAGTGCTAATCATTGCTTCCATGCCTGTTGAGTCAATCTATTGTAACGTTTTATTACTGAACAACAATGTAACTTTATTATCTCAACAATAGGATTTGCTCTCCACACAGTAACACAGTATTCGTTAGTGCACTCCACTGACGACAATGACAATTTACTTGGACTATTACGAACAACAATGAATTGTTAATCTTAACTAATATTTACAAAGCACTACTTACAACACAGAACGGTCAGTTCTCAGTTCACAGCTCGTTTGTCTTGGCTAGTCCTTCTAGCTCAGTCACTCGCGTTCACAGAATTACGAACCACAGACCTTCAGAGACGATCCGCTGAACTTCGAACTCAGGTCCCCCAACTGCGGTCCACTGCACTCGAACTCCGGGCTTCAGTTACGGACACAACTCAAGTCGCGCTCTGGTCTCGAAGCTGGCTTCACTGCTACACAAGACTGGCTTACTGACTGACTGACTGACTGACTTTCACTTGCGTCTTCTCTTTTATAACCAAACTATAGTTTTTCGAGAAATTTCTACGGGTGTCCTCTCGAATTATCTGGATATCTCCACTTGGACGGGCTTCTGGAAGATTCGGGAGGGTCCGTCCCCCCTTCACTCCGCACGTAGCAGTTGCGCGCGCAACCTCCCCTCGCCTCTCCAAGCCGCGCGCCGTCCCCCAAGTGCTCTGTGGAGCCCGTGTCGTCTCACGCACGACCTGCTCTCTTGCGGGAAGCATGTTCGAGTCTCGAGGTGGCTGTCACACTATCATTAAAACTGAGCTTCTATACCTGATTTTGTGCAAACACAAGGGGACCTACTGCGATTTTTTCCTGGAATCTCTCCACACACGTCTTATGGTTAGTCTTCTTCTTTGCCTTTTAAGTGATGCATTTAGTATAGATTTCAGGCGTTTTCCTAATTATATATAACTTCTCCGTTTCCTATATCCTGTGCGTTACCTATATTCAATTCTATAGCAACTATTTTCCTAGGGAAAAATATCCGAGCATTAATAGACATACACTTCGCTACATGTCACTTTTCGATAGCACATACATTTGCGACCAAATGTTCTCCAGGATAAAACATGTTAGGTGCGCAACGACAACCCGAATCACAGACAGTGATCTGGAAAGTTCACTCCGAGTTGCTACAGCATCAATTAAACCAGGGGATCCTCGTTAGTGAGAAGCAGTGGCAAATCTCGCATTGACAGGAAAAATATTAATTCACTCACATTTTAAATTTAATATAACAATTTCAATTAAATAAAAATTTTATATTAATCTTAGATATATTTAACTTTATAATGTTTAATTTAAATATACATGAAAATGATGAAATATTACTTTAAAAAATTAAATCACGTGGCCCACAAACCAATCCACTCTAACGACAGTGGCCCTTTCCCGAAAAAGGTCGGACACGCCTGTTATAGAACATCTTCAGCCATTATTTTATACGAACCCATCAAAATTACATTTGTCGCTGGTATATTTTCGTGTAAAAATTTTTAAATTATATATCACGAAATTAGACTAGTTCAACCTACTATATTGATATTAGTATTTATTATCATCATCAAGGAGATGCACTATCACCTTTACTTTATAACTTCGCTCTAGAATATGTCATTAGGAAAGTTCAGGATAACAGACAGGGTTTGGAATTGAACGGGTTACATCAGCTTCTTGTGTATGCGGATGACTTGAATATGTTAGGAGAAACTCCACAGAGGAGTAGGGAAAACATGGAAATTTTACTTGAAGCAAGTAAAGTGATAGGTTTGGAAGTAAATCCCGAAAAGACAAAGTATATGATTATGTCTCCTGACCAGAATACTGTACGAAATGGAAACAAAAATAGGAGATTTATCATTCGAAGAGGTGGAAAAATTAAAATGTCTTGGAGCAACAGTAACAAATATAAATGACACTTGGGAGGAAATTAAACGCAGAATAAATATGGGAAATGTCTGTTATTATTCGGTTGAGAAGCTTTTATCATCTAAGTCTCCTGTCAAAAAATCTGAAAGTTAGAATTTATAAAATAGTTATATTACCGGTTGTTCTGTATGGTTGTGAAACTTGGACTCGTAACTTTGAGAGAGGAACAGAGATTAAGGGTATTTGAGAATAAGATTCTTAGGAAAATATTTGGGACTAAGAGGGATGAAGTTACAAGAGAATGGAGAAAGTTACACAACGCAGAACTACACGCATTGTATTCTTCACCTGACGTAATTAGGAACATTAAATCCAGACGTTTGAGATGGGCAAGGCATGTAGCACGCATGGGCGAATCCTAAATGCATATAGTTGGGATACCGGAGGGAAAAAGACCTTTGGGGAGGCCGAGACGTAGATGGGAGGATAATATTAAAATGGATTTGAGGGAGGTGGGATATGATGATAGAGACTGGATTAATCTTGCACAGGATAGGGACCGATGGCGAGCTTATGTGAGGGCAGCAATGAACCTGCGGGTTCCTTAAAAGCCATTGTAAGTTATTATTATTATTATTATTATTATTATTATTATTATTATTATTATTATTATTATTATTATTATTATTATTATTATTATTATTATTATTATTACATTTGTCGTCAAAAATCAACAAGCTGCTATAGATCACTAATTTTCTATATAGCCTATTGACATCATACCCTTTCAATACTCTCTGCAGTTTACAAATTGCTTTCCAGGACTCCTCATATATTTCCTGTACCTATCAAATTGATTTCCTGTCTGATGTCTCCTTTACGTTTCTGCACTCCTCGGGAATCTCGTTCGTGCGGTCATTATTCTTTATGTCATCAGCTGTGGCTGAAGAGCTAACTTTTGTAGCTAGAAATCCATTGGATCTGAGTTTAATTCGCGCAGAGAAGCGGAGATCTATCTTCTATAGGACCCGGAATTTTATGTGACATAAGCCTATCTTGTTTGTCCTGTATGGTCTTAGAGCGATGGCCTTCTGTCACGTTGATAACATGCTTAAGGAGTACCGCTACTTGTTTAATACCTAATGTTACTTCAAAACTTTCATAGGACTGTCAACGAAATTCATAAACAAGCCCGATACTAAAGAATAGATCAAATTGAGGATTACGTAGTTTATTTTTCTTTTAATTTCACTGCTCATTTATTAATATTACTTTTATGTCTCAAAACGTAAACTCGTTTTGTTATATTTTGTTGATTGAATAATGAATTGTCAACAACGTTTGTAAGATTATAAGTATTAGCTGCAACTTACATGTCAAATTTTATTTTTGTGACGTTGAAATAATTTAGATTCCCGGCACGAAAGTGGGTAGACGTATGTCTGTTTTTCTTGTGCAGCGTGATTTGCTCGCTACAGACCCCAAAACTTCCCTTATTATTTCATTTCATTTTTCATTCATAGTTTTCTGCCCAGGACATGTATTTCACTACAAACCCAGCATTCTCCAATCTTTTCTATTTCCAGCCTTCCTCTTAGTCTCCGCATATAATCCATGTAATATCTCAATTACGTCTATAATTTAATATCTTCTTCTATCCCGAACTCTTTTCCCGTTCATCATTCTTTCCAATGCATCCTTCAGTGGACAGTTTCTTCTCAAGCCAGTGATCCAACCAATCCCCTTTTCTCATCCTGATTAGTTTCAGCATCATTCTTTCTTCACTCACTCTTTCCAACACAGCTTCATTTCTCATTCTCTCTGTCCATTTCACACGCTTCATTCTTCTCCATATCCACACCTCAAATGCTTCTAGTCTCTTCTCTTCACTTCGTCGTAATGACCATGTTTCTACCTCATACAATGCCACATTCCACACAAATCGTCAGCTTAGAGTGTAAACCTGCTAACTGCCAAAAAGGAAATTTTACAAGGAAAGCAAAAAACTGAGTTTAAATTAATTCTGAAACTTTAGAACAAAATCCAAAGTACAGGTGGTACTTGTATCTGCATTTTGGATTCGGTTCTAAAGTTTCAGAGTTAATTTAAACACAGTTTTTTTTGCTTCCCTTGTAAAATTTTCTTTTTGGCAGTTAGCAGGTTTACACTGTAAGACGACGAAATCATTTCACTAGTCTCTTCCTTAGTTATTTTTCCAGAGGTCCGCAGAAGTTGCTCCTTTTTCTATTAAAAGCTTCCTTGGTCATTGCTATCATCTTTTTGACTTCCTGGCAGCAGTTTATGTTACTGCTTATAGTACACACCAAGTATTTGAAGCTGTCCACTTGCTCTACAGCTTCATTTAGAATTCGCACGTTTACCTTCGTTAGTTTTCTTCCTATAACCATGCTCTTCGCCTTGTTTGCATTTGAAGAGTCCACTGCAAGAATGATGGATGTCATTTGGAATACATTTTGCAGGAGAAGCAATTGAAAGTTTGAAATGCTTAGCGCTCAAAGCTTAACTGTGATTTTCCGATCATTACTGGACAATGACTTTCAGTGTTAATGCCATATAACTCTCTATGTACATTCTATAAGTCTTAAGCTATGCACTGACAGTCTTGGTTCATTTTCGACAAAAAAGTGACATCCATCATTCAATTATCTTCATCCCATACTGCTCATAGCTGACATATATCTCCAGTAGCATATCCCTTTGTATCGTCTCCTCTTCAGCTAGCAACGTCATATCAGCAAATCTTATGTACTTCATTCTTCTTCCTGTAGTTATATTATATTACATACCTCGAATTGTATGATCTATTTCCTCGCAATAAGTATGAATTCTTCCTGTGTCCTGAACTATTTCTGTATTCATGATGGCAGCGGTAGTAGTAGCAGTATAACTGCGCAATGAACGTGTTTACTTACGTATCTTTTCTTTAGTAGGTTATTTTACGACGCTGTATCAACATCTCAGGTTATTTAGCGTCTGAATGAAATGTAGGTGATATTGCCGGTGAAATGAGTCCAGGGTCCAGCACCGATAGTTACTCAGCATTTTCTCATGTTTGGTTGAGGGAAAACCCCGGAAAAAACCTCAACCAGGTAACTTGCCGCGACCGGGAATCGAACCCGGATTACGTATCTTGTACAATCTAACAAATGTGTTCCTCGTTCTTAAACACTGGCAAATTAGTTTATTTAAAGCATACCAAAGGGCATTTCGGACTACATTTGGTATAAAAAAATATATCTTCAAAAAAGTTATAGGCCTATATATAAATTTATAAGAAAATTAGAGATATTGGAAGCCTTGTCAGCATTCAGGAAGCAGGACACTGTCTGAAGAGACGATACAGGATGTAAAAGTGTGATTACAAGCATCACTATGAAAATCATGCTGCAGACTTCCCCAAGAAACTAATCTTTCATATTTTGCATGTCGAAGAACTGCTGAAAAATCGAGGACACATTAAGAAAAGTACTCTGAAATTTGGAAGATAGACTGGAAAAATGAGTGGATGCCGGAATAAACTGTGAGGAGATCGTATTTTACACCGTTCCAGGTGTGCTTAGACCCTATATAAATTTTCTTGAACTCTAAATAAATGGAGCTTTTATTAATAAAATGCTGGGGTCTGTAGCGAGCGAATCACACTATTCTTTCTATGTTACCTTGAGTAGTAGTTTTGTATTGCACTGAGTTCCACTTAGAGACGATGCGATACTATCGATAGGTATCGATACTTTACTTGCGCTTTAGATGGCGCCAGCGTTTTTGGTGTATGTCCTAGAGTATGTTTGTGAGCATGTTGCTAGTGCAGCTGAGAATGGTACCACTTCCTATACACGTCACATCAGCCATTTGTCAAACACAGTTGTCAAATTGACTGCGGCAAAGGTAAGATACTCGTACTTAACGTTCCTATTACTTATTTCACACGCCAGAAACGGTGACGCGGACTGTACTGACTATTCCTGGATTAGACACTGGGTTTTTTATATTTTACTGGTATCGGTAGAAAAATAGCACTATCAATACAAAAGTATTAAAAGCGGCAAGACGAATCAGCGTTGCAGTTAACCATAGTAAGTTATAGGATATATTTGTTAGAAAGAATGGTTCAAATAAAATAAACTCAATAGGGAGTAAGTACAGTACATAACAGAGGATGTCAATTCTGTTGGAACATTGGAACATTGAGATGTCATTCGTTTTCATCGATTTTGTAAACTGATATTTTATTGGAAAGTGTATATTTAAATATTTCATTGTAATAAAAGGTTTCTTTGCGAACTGTATCATTGAACATTATTATATTCAGTAAAAATAACATTGCTCTTTAACCCCTACGGTCGTTGAGTGGTCAGGCCTCTGACTTGTCACGCAGGTCTCGGATTTTTCATGGAAAAATTCATAGTGATACTTATGGCGGACAAGTTCGCAGCTGGGGTTTTTCTCGGGGTTCTTCCATTTTCCCCCATATTAGGCATTCACATCATTCCGTCACTATTTCTCCATTTCGTCATCATCCCATAGCATTCCCCGATCGCCGGCTGGCGATGCACGGAGGAGGCTGGCCTTGGGACGAGGGAGGTTGCCTGCTCGACACCTGGGTAGTCAGCCGGTGTGGGCTTGGGAATGTGCCTAGCTTGAGGGTTAGCGCAATAGACCGTAACAAGTCGCAGTGCTGGGCCATGTGTCCCCCTCCCGTAAATTCAATTCAAACATTGCTCTTTAATGAACTTTAGCGATACCAGTCGACACTTTAAGTACCAATATTATTCTCTCGATATTATGGGAGTATCGATACGGAATATGGAATTGAATATCGATACCAAGTACCGCTTAAAATGCAGTACCACTGCCATCGTGATCTAAACCAGGCCGTAATGCAGGATGTGTGACGTCACTCGATGGGTGAAATATATTACTTTAATGCGTGTCGGTGCTCAATTTTATTTAGTGTAATGTGTGTATAAGATACGTTCACTTCTTACTGCACAATATGTTGCAGAAATAATTACAAAACTGTGTTATTTTAATGTGAACGGAGTTTTACATGTTAACATAACCTGTTTGCATCAACATTTTAAGTTTGGAATGGAAGCTATTTTGAGATTTAATAAAGAAGAATGATTTATATTGTTATTTTAATTTAGCACATCTATCTTCCTTACTTGTAGGTAGAAAATTTACCACAGTCCCTCCTATGAAATTAGTGTAGGTACGTACGGTTGTGTGTCACTTCATCTGGTAGGTTAGATAAATAGAATTCAATACGACCCAGTATAGTAGGGAACAAATAAATAATACAATTAAATTGTTATTCAATGTAATGTGTGCATAAGTTCCGCCTAGTTCCATTTATTTGTTGCATAATGTGGCAGGAATAATTATAAAACTGTGTTATTTTTATGTGAAGAGAATTCACCATGTTAACATAACCTATTTGCGCCAACATTTTAAGTTGAGAACGAAAGCTATTGTGAGATTTAATAAAGAAAAATATATTTAGGATAAACTTCAGAACACGGTTATCTTCCTTACTTATAAGTAGAAAATTCACCACAGTCCCTCCTATGAAATGTACATACGGTTATATTACTTAACTGGGGTTAAACGAGCGCTGAGGTATAATTCCGGTAACTTCTGAACTGAAAACAGTTGAATTTATTTTTTGTGGAGATGCATTTCATCCTCTAAGCAAGGCATAATAAAAGCCTGAACTAACCGAACTAATTAATATATGCAAGGTGTATGAATACGAAGGGAACTACCTCAACGCTAGTTTAGCCCTGGTAATATATTAAACTAATCAGACTGGAGTACCGTATGAAACGAATAAATACAATTGAAGTGTAGACAAATTGCATTTACAAGCTATACGTAGCGTTATGCTTAATTATTATGCATAATTGCGAATATAGAAATAAGGCAAGTACTGATAGAGTAAACATAACCTATAATGTCAGTAAACATAACCTATAATGTCAACACATCAAAATATGCGTGCGATGCAACTGAAAATTGTTCAATCGTGCTTAAATGAATGTGCAAGAATTTCGTAATGAAGCCAGCGTGCTTTATTTCAATTAATTACAATACTAGATACTGTAAAAGTAATGAAAATTATAAGGTATAATTTTTCATAATATACTATATGTATCTCGCTTTTAGTTCAAATTGTGTATATTATCTAACGTAGTCTATTATTTATAATGTAGATTATTCACACATAAGAAGGGCGCAATAATTTAAATTTAATAAAACAAATACGGTAAACTAACAAAAATGGATTAGACAAGAGTAACATCAGTAACGCTGCACTTAGGCCTAATCATAATTTACTTTACATCCCAGTCAATGTTTCACTTTCACGTGTATATTATTACAAATATTTACTGTTTATAACACCAAAAATTCACTTAACCACATAAGGGCGCAACATTTAATCGAAATAAAGGCAGGTATTACACATAGGAACTTTGCCTGCAACAAAGTAATTTTCACACCAAAAATAATATTGTACCTTACGTTGCAAGTGAATTGTCTTTCACAGTCACTGTTTAAAATTTTACTGACGCGATTACACTGCATTTCAGAGAAATATATGTTATTTTTCATGTACTACAACTAATTGATATGGTTGAAAGACCGCCCTTCGCGATCAGCTGTTAAGCGAGTCACGTGGTCTGCCTTACGGCCTGTATTAGATCACGACGGCAGTGGCAGTACAGTAGAGCATCGATTATCCGAATACCGATCAACAGAAACATCGGTTAACCGAAATCGTTCCAGTAGGAAAATTTTAATTTCCGAGCGCGCCATGTAGAAGGGCGGCCGGGTAGCTCAGTCGGTAGAGCAGCTGGCTACGGACTAGAATGTCTGGGGTTCGATCCCAAGTGGTGACGGGATTTTTCTCGTTGCCAAACTTCCAGAACGGCCCCGAGGTTCACTCAGGCTCCAATGAGTACCGGGTTTTTCCCGGGGGTAAAAGGCGGTCAGAGCGTGGTGCCGACCACACCACCTCATTCTAGTGCCGAGGTCATAGAAAGCATGGGCCCCCCAAGTGCCTTCATGGCGTGTGACGGGGATACCTTTACCTTTTTTTGCCATGTAGAAGTTTCGCTAGCGCTGTTTCCGAGATTTAGCGGCAAAAAGCGAGTCTCAGCTCTGAAGCAAAAAAAGAAAAAAAAAAAAAAACTTTGGACTTCTTTTCCTAAATTGTAGGCCTACTTTAATGGCCGTTTTGAACTTGCCAAGCTAGGCTACTCAGTTTTCTGTGTCATTTTATAAGGCGTGTGATAAAAAATATATACTCTATGTACAGTTTTGTGTTTAATATCAGTGTTTCTTTGTTTCATACTGCTCCTATGTCACCGGCACAATTTGTTTTTGTAAATGATCGGTTATCCGCAAAATCAATTATCCGAACATCCCCCGTCCCCAGTTGTTTCAGATAATAGATGATTTACTGTATTGCAACGTCCCTAGTTCCACTACTTGTGAATGTGTAAAACAGTGGCGAAGCTGCAGGATAGGCAGGGTAAGCGTAGCATTCCCAAACATTTTCGAAGAGGGGACAAGATCAATTTAGAATTTAGTTAATTAAAAACAGGAGTGTTTCCGCGTTTCGTTTACCTTTTAGCGATGTAAAGCACGGCCTAGATCACTATTTCCGAACCCCAGCTTACCCAAAAATTGTGTCACGCTTCGATAATTCTGATTCAAAATGAACATACAAGTGAGCTCGGAACGGGACAAGGAACCAATTCTGGAGATAAAAAGGACTACCAGCATTCCATGTTCTTGGCTTTGTGTGTATGAATTTACATATGGTACAATGAAGTGTTCAGAATCATGTAGAGGTATCAAACTCGTCATCATAAAGTGTTTCTTTAACGCACCCTCTAGGGTTCTTAACGTACTTGAAACGAATCTCACATGGTATTCTCCGAATAAAGTCGGACGTGATATTTAACGACCTAAATTCGCACATGATGCTCTCGTCATTCATCACAGACAAAAGAAATACTTGACGCTTCTCACATAGAAAGTAATTTAATCTTCTCGAGTGTTGTCGGCCGTGAGGATTAAAGATGTGAAGTCTTACACGAGCTGCAGCAGCCATTATGCCTCCCTCGTCATTCATAACAGACCTCCACGCTCCGAGCCCCTCAAAGAAAAGCCTACACAATAGCCGATTGTTACGACTGATTGCATCTAATTAACTTTCTCTCAAACTGGTTAATTAATACGACGTATTGTTATGACCTTATTGATCCGACGTCCAATTTCACGGTTATTGGAGGCGTTTTAAAGCCGGGTGATTGATTCCAAGCAATCTGGTGGCAATTCCGTTAAGTGGCATGAAGAATGGTGGTGCCTGGCAGCGATAACAGAGTGCAGCACTGGTTTGTAAGCAGGTAATTATGTCAGATCCTCATCAGCACTTCCCCGTCTCTCTCTCTCTCTCTCTCTCTCTCTCTCTCTCTCTCTGCACACCTAGTTGTGTGTGTATGTGCGTGCGTGCATGTGTATTATTTTTCAAAGTAGGAAAACAAATTAATTTAAATTATTTATGCATATAATTAGCAGCGTGCGCACACAGCGAGTTGCAATGTATAAAATTATGTATTTATTAGCTGAAATTTATTCATTTATTTACATACAAATTGTATCCATCCAGCCGTGTGCAGATTCAAACTTGGAAATATCCATTCGTTCGCACAGGACAAATTACTCTCATTCTACGGGGCAATCTAGCTTAATTAATCAGTCATTTGTTTTTGTTTTGTAATTCTATAAGCATTAACCTAATTAGCATTATCATTATTGAAATGCTATTGTTTATTAATGTTAAAATAATTATTGTATTAGTCACGTTTTTCAAAGGCAAAACAAGCGCTATGTCACTATCATCCGTACGCGTCAGTGAGCTTTAAATTTCTAAACGGATGAAACAATCATGACATCCACAGTCGGCAGAAGTGTACAACGGTGTGCAAACCAGTGTTGTAGGTTCGCTTATAACACGAATGCTTGGCTTATAGCCGAGGTGTTATCATGTATTGTCTTACTTAAGAAAAATCCCGCGTCGTATTCTGGTCAATGCCATGGATGGCCCGTGATGTGTAAGACTTTGGAAGTCGATGTCCAACATCGGGCTGTTTTATGCCATAGAAGTAGAAAGGACAAAAGTACAGAGAAAGAAAGAATGAAGAAAGAAAGAAAGAAAGAAAGAAAGAAAGAAAAAAGAAATAAAGTAAAAATGAAAGTAAAAAAGAAAGACAGAAAAGAAAAAAGAAGGAAAAAAAAGGAAAGACGGAAGGAAATAAAGAAGGAATTAAATAAAGATAAGAAAGAAAGAAAAGAGAGAGAGAAGGAAAGAAAGAAGGAAATAAAGATAAGAAGGAAAGGAAATAAAGGAAAGAGAGAAGGAAAGAAACAAGGAATTAAATAAAGATAAGAGAGAAAGAAAGAAAGAGAGAGAGAGAAAAAATAAAGAAATAAATAAAGAAAGAAAGAAATAAAGAAAAATAAAGAAACAAACAAACAAACAAACAAAGACAGAAGGAAAGAAAGGAGGAAATAAATAAAGATAAGAAAGAAAAAAGAAAGAAAGAAAGGAAAGAGAGAAGGAATTAAATAAAGATAAGAAAAAAAGAAAGAAAGGAGGAAAGAAAGAAAGAAAAGAGAGAAGGAATTAAATAAAGATAAGAAGGAACGAAAGAAAGAAAGAAAGAAAGGAAAGAGAGAAGGAATTAAATAAATATAAGAAAGAAAGAAGGAAAGAGAAAAGGAAAGGAAGAAGGAAATAAACAAAGATAAGAAAGAAAGAAAGGAAAAGAGAAGGAAAGAAAGAAGGAAATAAATAAAGATAAGAAAGAAAGAAAAAAGAGAGAAAGAAGGAAATAAATAAAGATAAGAAAGAAAGAAGGAAAGAAAGAGAGACAGAAGGAAAGAAAGGAGGAAATAAATAAAGATAAGAAAGAAAAAAAGAAAGAAAGGAAGGAAAGAGAAGGAATTAAATAAAGATAAGAAAGAAAGGAAGAAAGAAAGAAAAGAGAGAAGGAATTAAATAAAGATAAGAAAGAAAGAAAGGAAAGGAGAAGGAATTAAATAAAGATAAGAAAGAAAGAAAGAAAGAAGGAAAGAGAGAAGGAAAGGAAGAAGGAAATAAACAAAGATAAGAAAGAAAGAAAAAAGAGAGAAAGAGGAAATAAATAAAGATAAGAAAGAAAGAGAGAGAATGAAAGAAAGAAGGAATTAAATAAAGATAATAAAGAAAGAAAGAGAGAAGGAAAGGAAGAAGGAAATAAATAAAGATAAGAAAGAAAGAAAGAAAGAAAGAAGCAAAGACAGGAGATCTGAAAAAATCCCTACAACTTTATGCAACCTCTACACAAGTATTAGGGTAGTCTAATGGAATTAGAAGAAAAAAATACAAATTCCTGTAAGATTTAGGTGTGTCTAACGCAGTGTTTCATAGTCAATATCATAAATATAGGCCTAACAATCTAATTTTAATAAGGGACAACATTTATGAAAGTCAATATTATACAGAGACTGGCAAAAACATCTGGCGTTTTAAAATTGGTAATAACTGTGGCTAAGACAGTCGCGCAGCGCCATTCCAGTTGCAATGGATCCGTGGAAAGCATCGCGTCGAGCGGTTGCCGTGGAGATGTTTTCCAAAACAAATGATTCAGTACTAAGGTAGTTCTTACGCAGTGTAGGTTCCGACAACATTTCAATGGGTGAGTTCCCAACCATAACACAATTTTATTGTGGTTAAACAATTTCAGAACGATTTCTTCAGCATCAAAGCAAGTCAACAGGAAGACTAAGGACCGCCCGCACGCCAGAGACATGGTAGGCAGGGCAGTGCTGAAATTCATCACGCTTCAGGAGTGCATCAGAAAAATGGACGTCATTTAATGGGTGTATTTTTCAAAACCTAATTTTTTTCTTTTGCATCAGTAAATGTCAATAATGCCTCTTTTCGATACAATAATAAAAACCAACTTACATTAAAATATAACTATGTTGTCTCCATTTAAAAAAAAAAAAGTCAAATCTTTTTGCCGGATCCTGTACAATCAATAACATACCCGTGTTATTTTTGTTGTAATTCAGGGATAAAATCAACGAATACTGCTAATACATGAAATGTGAAATTGACAAAGTGACTTTATTTATTTAAAAATACAATAAAAGTGCTTCAGTAATAATTATTGTCATACAGGACGATTCAAAAATGACTTTACAACTTTGAAAGCTTACGAAAATGTAGGCCTATGATTATTTATTCCAGAATTGTCATATACAAAAATATTATGTCCATATTAAAAGTACAGTCTTAAAATTCAATAAAACTATGGCAATTCCAATTCTATTATATGGCTCCGAAACACGGATCTTCACATCTAGTCAACTCCGAAGAAAAGAAGCTGCTGAAATGAAATTCTTAAGACAAATGACAATTGAACATCACAGCCATCACTGAAACCATAAAGAAGTACCGAAACAATTGGCATGAGCACATATTACCGATACCTATCCAAAGATTATCCCAAATAATATTATTAATTGTAGACTTCTTGGAAAGTGAGATCTTGGACGGCCGAAGAAGCGATGGATGGACCACCTTCTAATCTAAAGCGGAACAGGAAAAGAAGCCTAATCCATGATTGACGATGATGATGATGATGATGATGATGATGATGATGATGATGATGATGATGATGATGATGATGATGATGATGATGATGATGATAAGTACAAGTTGTATAGTGTAATGGCCTATGTATTGTGATCATCAAACTACTGGGAATCTACTTATAATAAAGAACAACATGAACAAACACTCTACTGCACGGCAAACAAAAAAAACCAGTTCTTGTCATCCTGGTGGCTGCTAAACATTGAATATCGCCTTGAAAGTGCAGCAAGTACTATCACGATGTTACCGTCAAAACCGAAATCCGTCAAAACTAGTTTCAACTGATTAGTAGTAAAAATTAGTTTAAACAAAAACAAAAAACAAAAACAAAGAAAACCCTTTTATGGAAGGCGTACCAAAAGTCTAAACAAACCAAACCTAACCTCTCACGGATTCTAGACCTTAAGAAAACTCGTTTTCTATCTATCTATATTTGTTTAAACTAGTGTAAACTAGTTTTGTCGGATTTCGGGTTTAACGGTAACAAAGATAGCGACAATGCAAACACCGCCGCAACTTTTCACAATATAAAAGGCACATTCATTCATTCGTTCATAGTGTTCTGTCCAAGGGCAGGTCTTTTACTGCAAATCCAGCATTCTCCAGTCTTTCCTATTTTCTGCCTTCCTCTCAGTCTCCATATATCTTAATGTCGTCTATCATCTGATATTTTCTTCTACCCCGAACTCTTCTCCCGTTCATCATTCCTTCTAATTCATCCTTCAGAAGGCAGTTTCTTCTCAGCCAGTGACCCAACCAATTCCTCTTCCTCTTTCTGATCAGTTTCAGCATCATTCTTTCTTCACCCACTCTTTCCAACACACCTTCGCTTCTTATTCTGCCTGTCCATTTCACACGCTCCATTATTCGCCATATCCAGATTTCAAAAGCTTCTATTCTCTACACTTCATCGTAATGTCCACGTTTCTTCCCATACAATAGTACACTCCACACAAAACACTTCACTAGTATCTTCCTTAGTGCTTTCTCCAGAGGTCTGCAGAAGATGCTCCTTTTTCTATTAAAAGCTTCCTTTGCCATTGTTATTCTCCTTTTGACTTCTTGGCAGCAGTTCATGTCAGTGCTTATAGTACATCCCAAGTATTTGAAGCTGTCCACTTACTTTACTGCCTCATTTAGAATTCGCAAGTTTAGCCACTTTACTTTTCTTCCTATGACCATGGACTTCGTCTTGTTTCCATTTATCTTCATTCCATACTGCTTACAGCTGTCATTTAACCCCAGTTCCATATCCCTTAGTATCATCTCCTCTTCTGCCAACAACGCCATATCATCAGCAAATCTTATCCACTTTATTCTTCTTCCTCCTACTACCATTCCTCCCATGTTCTGAACACAGTTCTTCACTAAATCTTCCAAGAAGATGTTGAACAAGGTAGGCGATAAAGGGCATTCTTGACATATTCATCTCCCTACTTCGCTTTCTTCTGACATTTTTTCTCCTATCCTGACGTTAACTCGTTGTTTCATGTAAAGGTTACTGAACAGCCTCCTCTCTTCTTGTATTTTAATTTGCACTGGCATTGTACTTAATTATCACTTTGTATAATAGTCATAGTATTAATAATATATTATAAACACACGTTTAATGGAGTATCTTGATATGCAGTTCATCTATTTTGTATTTTTTTTTAACTACTGACGGGTACTTGACTGTTCATCATTTGACATGTTAAATTACTACATAATGACTATGAACAATGCTACTACCTGTTTCATAACAATTATTTCTCACCTTACATAAGCATATTTGTCAATCACACACCTCGACTTGAAATCTCCAGAACTCGGACCCAGATCTCCGGAGTTAGAAGCAGATTTACTAGAAATTTATCGGACTTTTCTGCGTCATATTTTTTCAGGTCTCATATATCACTCATTTATTTTGCATTGAGTATTCCGATTAGTAAGCGTAAAAATGAAGTTCTTGACACTTGAAACATGTAAGAAGAAACATTTTTATATGCCCAACATAGCAATAGAATCTATTGATCTGCGTCTGTAAAAAATATAAACTTGCTACATCCTGATCCCACAGTACAATTTTATTAAGTAAACCAATATAGATATCAACATCTTCTCATTTGTTGGCGTCCCTAGCAACAAGCTCGACTTGTCCGACTTTCGACTGTTCCCCGTTTCCATAACAACACGAATCAACAGCCGAGTAAAGTCCTGGAAGAGATTTGCTAATCAATAGGTTTTCAATGCTTGGAATACAGAAAGCCATGTTCCACGTGCCGACCCCCCTTCCTAATCACGCACACATCCAGCCAAAAGTTCCACGTGGGGAGACACGTGACAGCAAGTAATGACAGCCCTATAGAATATACTGTATTGCCGTAATACGGAACGTTTCGCCATAACGTGAGAACTGGAGACAGGAAACGGATTCAATGTATTACAAAATGAAGATATCTAAATACTTGCATTATTGTACGTCACAATATAACAAATAGCTATTATCCTAAAATAGAAAGGGTTCACTTCTTTGAGCAATAAAGCCATTAAATTCCAACAGAACTTATAAGATTGTGATAGACTATTATAGTGTTATTACGTCATACTACTTTTGACGAATAAAACGGTACGAAAGGACGTCTTTCAACCAATCATGGTTTCTTATCGCACAATTTTATCACTTCCCTAGCATTTTTTAATTTTATCGCTTCCCTAGCATTTGTTTGTTTTTATCACTATCCCAGCATTTGTTTCTTTGTTTGCCAACATTTCAAACTGCACTGGTCTGAACGCCAAAAAACAGAAAATTACAAACCACTCCAGTCGATGCACGGCAGTTTAAAATATGACTTGCATAGGAATTCAAGAACAAGAATTAATAAAGATCACTGGTCATAGCTATGCATCTTCCCTGAAACCCTATTTACGAAAAAATGAAGAGCACCATTCGGAAATACTGAAAGTTGAGGAATACACCATGTACATCAACAAGTTCCACTTCTTTTACGCACACGTCCAATATAACATCAACTGAACCACCAACCACTAAACCATTCAAATTTTAAAATTGCACTTTCAATAATTGTTCCTTTTAAAATTAGTCATGTTTATTTTTTATTTCATCTTCCTTAATTAAAACTTTTCTTGTTTATTTCATCATCCCTAATTAAAACTTTTCTAACACTTCTTTATATTATTTAGGTTATGTTATAGTTTCTGCTATATGATATTATGGATAGTCACGTATCAGAGATTGTTTAATACTAAGATTTATTGAAAATCATCTGTCAAGTGACGATGCTTACTGGGATCCGGATAATTGAAGTGGAATGCAACTGTTTTATTAAAAATGAAACTGAATCAACAAATCCTTTTTGACTAGTTCCGTCCACAGAGTTCGATGAAGATTCCATGGTTGGCACAACTGATAACAAGAAAACAGCTAATCATAACACACTACTGCCATCTAGCGTAATATTTGTAATGTTGAGGTGGTACAATAATGCATTTGAAGACAGTTATATTTTCGTAAGTCAATTAGGGTGGTATTCATAGACATTTCGCAGCACGCGCTACGAGCGTACTAAGCTAGCCCCGGATATCCACTGGTTACTAGTACAGAATTCAAATCATATCCTATCGCTAACACTGGTTTATGAATACGAAAAACGCTGATAATTAGCCTCGGACTTTTAGGTCCTAAAAATCTTAAATTAGGTACCTAAAATAGGTTCTAAAATTACAAAAATAGGTGAACAAAAAATGGCATTTCCCATTACAAATTAGCCGAAACATTTGTCATTATATTGTACATGTCCATAATTAGAGCCCGAGTAAACAACTAACACCTTTTCTAAGTTTTCCATTGAAAAACTCCATCGCTTCTCAGATAACACCATCTTATATGCCGAAAATGAGCGTTCCACATCAACTGATGACACCAGAGCATATTTAAATGTTGGTATTAGATGCAAGGGAACAGCACATTCATGTTCAGGTGTTTTGTCAGCCAAGATGTCAGCAACTGTGCGGAGCACTGTCAGTCCTGGGTTTTTTTGAAGCACTGATTTGAGTTTTTCAGAAACTTTTTCACCAACATAACCAGGAACCAAGTTGATTTTTTCTGTCACCTCTGTCACCTCTTCTATCAATCCCAGTTGCGTGTAGACCGGTTTGCCTGAAGACTCTAGAGCATTAATAATGGGGACCAGAAATACATAATGTGATTTGATGAATGCAATATCCCGGGCCATTGTTGGGTCCTGCAGAAGTTTTTTAGCTGAAGTAATGATGACTGCATCCTCACCCAACGAACTATGCTAAGATTGTTGTCAAGGCACGATTGACATACAGAATTAAACAGCGTTTCCATATTACCAACTGTAGAAATTGTAAAATATAAAATTAGGTAAAAATAGTTTCTAACGTGAAATTAAGTATTTTAGGTTGTATAGGATCACCATTTTCGAACATATATTTCCATAATTCGTATATATACAACTTTTCTTTTGTATAGAGGAGAGTCGGGTAGTATCGGACATCGGGTAGTATCGGATCGGACAGTGCGTTTCTTTCATCTACCACCATATGGTAGTACCTGAATGACATGGTTACGTTTCTCTATGCGACATCACAGAAACGTAACCAGGTCAAACAGGTACTATCATCGTGTGGTAGATGAAAGAAACTCACTGTCACTTACCCGATGTCCGATACTACCCGACTCTCCCCTATATCATGAGGAACAAAATAGGTTTTTACCTAAAATCCGAGATTTACTGATAATCCACCAAAAGCCCGCACTAAAAAGTCTATGAATACGGCCCTTAATATTTTATTGTACTGGAGTACTTCGTTACTTCTAATCTGTATATACTTTCTTCTAATCGTGTAATGTCAATTAAATCCCGCTCGAGTTTTGATTTTCTCTAGATAAATCAAAACCTCTAGTGAGATTACTGTTGATAAATTACTGTAAACAGATTTTCTCCGAGTAACGTAACTCTCACTGCTATTACGATTTCACTTCGGCAGTGTAGTGGTTGTCGTATGTATCTGTACTTTAATATCGTCGATTCAAAACCCATTGATGATAATGGATTTTTCGCTCGTATCCTTAGAACATTGCGTCCATGTGAGAATATCTATAAGTTCTACTCCACATTAAGATTCACTTATAAAAAGACGATTTCTTCTATACAATACAGATTAATGAGGCGAACAGCTTGTTCTGAATTCAAAGCAAATTCTCTCGCCTCATTTCTTATTTTGCTATATATGGTGGAAGGAGACTAAATAAGATCCTTTTGACAGATGAATAAAAGCAGTGAGAAAAACGTAATGTGAGTTAAACAAAAACGTATAATATTATTGTGGTCTTTCGTGAACAGATTTTGAAAAAAATAGCATTTTTAGTTGAGTATTCCAGGAAAACGGGAGATATTTTGAGAGGTGGATGTTAGGGTATTTCGTAGGGAAAATGCTAATAATGTGTCCTCATTGGTTTATTGCGTAATAGTGACGGTTTGGACGTACTTTTATTGAAGATCGATAACAAAATGTGTGACAGGAAGACGTGGCAACCGTGCATTCAGTGATAGTAAAAGCACATCGGAAACAAGATTATAGTGAGGAGAAGGAGGAGGAGGAAATGCACGGCCACCAATGTCCCTCTGTGACGTGTTAGGTTACTGAATGTTTCGTCCAGTCACGTAGGCTACATAATTACGATGTGTTGTCTTGCGACTCAATCACTACTTTTACGTGAACACGTGTTGCATTTTTGCTACCTGTTCACTTTTATGATATTAGACTATTACTAAGTATGTTTAACTTCCCTCCCTGATTCATATTTCAAAAGAATCATATTTAGTCCCCTTCCATTCGGTATGTTTCCTCCCTGATAGCCTGTACTGACATGCTGACAAGGAACATCCTGCCTTCGATCTTCTATAAGGTATCATACAAAATTTGTACACACAGGAAGGCTACCTTCGTAGCTCAGATGTTAGCGAGCTGAACTCCTGTTCTGAGATTATTATCGGTAACATTTTTTGTTCTTAAAGTATAAAATAATTTATTAATCTTTATTAAGCAGGTAATGTTTTAGTACTTTCATTTTGTTGTAACTATAATAGTAATATGCGTTACAAGAGCGGTATGTTGAAGTTTTGATGTTCGAGGAAAAGTTTTAAAAAGCGAAACGTAGTTGAGGAATTTCTAATTAGTTGCAATGAAATCTCCATCTCGATTTCTGTTCAATGACGGCAAATTTGCAAAACAAAAATATCTATCTTCAACATTGTTGCTTTAAAATGTTTTCTGTGTTTACTATACTCCAGCAGGCCGTGATATACGTCTGTCTTTTTTTTTCCCCAGTCTATGATGAGTCTGGAATCTTGTTGATTTTTTTCACGGCTTCCTTAATGTTACTTGCATCACTAATGTAGTAACTTTAGTGGAGTTGTAGAGTTTACTTAATTTTTGCAAATATTTAAAAACAATAATTAACAGTGCAATTTAGTTGAAATTGCAGTGGTAAGTTTCCAATTTATAATTATTACTATATTGAACGTCTCTAAAAATAATATGTTAAAAGCCTAAAGCAGTAAAATCAATAGGCTTATGTCACTTAAGCGGTAAGAAGAGGGAAATTGTTATGTGTGTTAGGTTGGGAATACTGAATGTGGAATTTTAGACTTTCCGCGGATTGGTTTTGTGCGGAAACCAAGCAAATACGCACGATCTCGCACAAAAGTAATATTAATTTTTTATGGTGTGAATATAATTTGTTGTTGTTTATTGTTAGTAAAATAACATGTACAAAAATACAGTCTTAATTCTTCCCTAAAGGAGTAAAAGCTCGTGCTCAGAGAGTTAGCTAAACACATACTTAACACAAACGAAGATAATTATTTGACACAAAGTGGGTCAAAAAACTGTAGGAATATTTTAACTTTAAAAATACAATTTCAATTTTAACAATTTAAATCATACAAATACATACACATATTAAATCAATATACATTCTTTAAAAATTAAATTCCTAACGCTATTTTTTAAATGTTTGATACTTAAATTTTCCAAATTTGAGTGTTTTTCAATTATTTTATTATATAACCTTGGATCAAAGTAGATACCATGGCTAAGAGCTGTGCTTGTGAAACAATTTGGTTTCTCTAGTCGTACAAAATCGAACCTTTTACTTCCATATTTATGATGATACAATTTGAATTTATTGCGATTTTTATGTATGAAGTTTAATAACTTAAGGCAATGTAATAAATCTGCTTAATTTTCGAAACATTAAAATTAGTGAACAAAGGCTCGGGTGAGTAATCAATTGGTTTATTAAGGCATATTTTAATTATTCTTTTCTGAATAAGTATTAGTGGAGTGAGATTAGAATTACAAGCATTTCCCCATCCTAAAATTCCATATTAGAGAATGGATTGAAACAAAGCTAAATATTAACTGGTAAATATGACCGAAGTATAACAAAGATATAAATTGTTTTACGTAATCTATTCCATAAATATGTAATATGTTTATTCCATCGTAAGTGTTAGTCGATTGTAATGCCTAAATACTTAACTTCTGAGGATTCGGTTAATATGGGACATTCACAGTTTTGAAAAGAAGAATCTGATTGATGAATTTTGAGCCTAAAAGAAGATTGAGGAGATTTAAGACCACTGGACCTTAGTGAAAACGGAACAACAGTTGTAAAATTGTATTCTTAATATTGTTTTTGTAATCCTCTGATAGAGGGAAAGAAAAGACCTGATGACCTTATCTTTACCAGATTAAATAATAAATAAAGAAATAAATAAAGACAGACAAAAAGAAAGGAAGTTAGAAAGAAAGGAAGAATTAAAAAAGTTAATAATAAATAAATAAACAAAGGAAGAAAAAAGTAACGATAACTAAATAAGTAACTGAATAATGAATGAATGAATAAACACAGAAATGAATACCATATCAGTAGACCTAACCATTTTACAAACCGCCAGCGGTTTTACTTCTCAGTTACGCTACGCTTTAATGTGCGACAATATCTGTTTACATTTGCAACAGTTTCCAGTGCCCGCCCACCAAGTATGCGGGCGCCCAAAGTGCAAAATGCCCACCGTGAGCACGCCTGGCATAGACCATACGCATGACGTAATGTATGACATCTTTCTAGGTATCGTAATAAAAATAGTTCCTACTTTCACACCGTTTCTTACAAATTGTTTTCTCTGCAGTAGTAGTCGCTTAGTAATGTCTGCGTACTCTAAAATAGAATTTTGATATGTTCAGGTATTGACTCCACTGCATATTATACTTTGTTATCCTCACGCCACTGAAACGCGTGGCGCCGTCGTATTTCCTCAGGGAGAATTAGTGTGTCTCTGCTGGCTATGTATAAATTCATTACGTTGCTATTACATGAATACCATAAAGGATTGTCGGCTTCCACGAAAACTGTGTGGAGGGGATGCTGGAATATTATCCGGGCGTCACGATTAAGATATAGTGCAAGAAAAACAGGAAGAAGGAGCGGCCGTCTCATCCCACTGAACCGCCATCGCTGATGGAATTTATTTTGTCGCGCACTTCGTTCCATGGATTGAACGGGACTTCCGCCAGGCAATTTGCAAAATACATCATATAACACATCTGGTTCTAAGTCATTTATGCATCTATTGTTCATTTTTTTCTTATTTACGTCATAATGTATTTAAATCATTTATTGTATGGCTTTTTCGTACCGTAAGAACATATTACAACTTCTTTCGACTAGATTCTTGGCGGACATATGTTGGGACAGGAATCAATATAATAATAATAATAATAATAATAATAATAATAATAATAATAATAATAATAATAATAATAATAATAATACATTATTGCCAGAACACAGATACATATTGATTTTTTTAATATAAAAACATTCTAGCACCCCCAGAAAGAGTAAGTTACATACTCGTGCTCAGGGGGAAATATGATGTCAAGCTTTTACCTGAGACAACACAGGACATCACATTAACAATAATCAATTTTTTATAACCATACGTTCATGTGTTTTTTCCACTTCTCGGCTATTAATTCATTTATTTTATTGTTTTTCAGTTATAACTCTAATTATTCATATACACTATTCCATTTCTTTTGTGCTATTTCTCACAGATTATTGGATAACATGTTCCCTAAAAAAATACAACTATTTAACAATAATTTATTCCCAAACCAATCAAATTTTAAGAAGATGAATTATTGCATTTCATTTCGCAATATTTTGAGTAATATATATGTATAGAGGATGAAAGGGGACCGATTCCACCAGGCAATTTGCAAAATACGTCACATAACACATCTGGTTCTAAGTCATTTATGCATCTGCTGTTCATTTTTTTTCTTATTTACGTCATAATGTATTTAAATCATTTATTGTAACAGAGGTTTCGAATACAGTATGGCTTTTTCGTACCGTAAGAATATATTACGAACCCTCTAACATCTCATTAATATCCTCATCCATCATTATTCTGACATTAGCGAAGAATAATCAGAAAAGTAACAGTCTTCGAAAAGGCTGATACGAGGGTCATACTGAAAGTCATGAG
Organism: Periplaneta americana; assembly: GCF_040183065.1. Taxonomy (NCBI): domain Eukaryota; kingdom Metazoa; phylum Arthropoda; class Insecta; order Blattodea; family Blattidae; genus Periplaneta; species Periplaneta americana. Next base: position 87,170,303 of record NC_091121.1, on the reverse strand, counting down.
CAACCCATTGTTATATATCTTAATTTTTATTTTTTAGACAAACCGGGTACATCATCTTAATCTACAGACGTTTCTGTTACTCCATTTCTTTGCACACATTTTTCCCGCTGTTCTGTAAGTTTGAAAGTTCCCTTACTGTAGAAGTCCGTTTCATCTTCCCGAAGACACTGACGCACTGCTTTCCGGATGTCCTCCAGCGTCTCGTAGCGTTGGCCTCATAGCTGCTCCTTTACAGAATCGAAAAGATGGTAGTCGGAGGGTGCCAATTCGGGATTGTAGGGAGCTTGCGGAAGAGTTTCCCACCCAAATGTTCTGATTTTCTCCATGGTGACACGATCAGTGTGAAGCCACGCGTTATCGTGTTGCAGGATGATCTTCTTTCCAGGGCGTTTCTCGCGCAATGCAGACAGAGCTTCAAAACTGTCTGAATATTGCGGACAGCATTTATGATCTGTCCAGGTTCCATAAATTCAACCAAAATGCATCCCAGAACTCAACACTTTCCTTGTTGGGTTCCGTGGAGGCAATTCGAGAGCGACCGCTACCAGGCTCATCTTGGATGCTCGTGTTCCCATCTTCAAAATGTTTCACCCATCTCCTAACACTGCTGGAGTCTATGCATGCATCTGCGTATGCACGCTGAAGTTCGAGGTGAATTTCGGCAGCAGATTTGTTTCTTTAACAAGGAATTTAATGTCAGCACGCTATTGAAACGAACCATCGTTGTCGACCATTTTGCAAACATTGCCTGTGGTCACATGATAGAAGTTAATGACGTCACAATATGTCGATACATAGTGTAAAGTCTGTAGATTATGATCATATAATCGTTTTTGTTACATTGTTGAAATTGAAATTATAGCAATGTGTTGCTCATGAATTTCAGTACGACCCTCTCCTACTACTCACATATTTATAAATGCCACATAATTTCATTTAAATGAAAATAAATTTCACTGATATTTATAAAAAAAAAAGGAAGTATCTACTTTTTCAGCTTAAAGTTCGAGATTGCCATTTCGTCATAATGATTTAGCTGTTTTTGCAATTGTAAATCTGGCCGATGGATATAACTTCAGTTGTAATTGACCACAGTAGGGATTTAACTTCTCTTGCAACTTGACCCGTTTTTATTCCCCGATTTTATGTGGTTTGTAACTGTTGCTGCATATGTTTTATATGTTCAATTCGTAACCAAGGAGCAAAGGAATCCAGGGGTACCAAAATCTATCTTTTTTTTTATTTAACTAGGTTTGCCAACGACCTACTCATTAATTCATTTGCTTTTATCTTCTTATTTGCTACTTATTTATGTAATTGTGAAACACTAGACATTTTGCTTTAAAGACATTCACATTCAGGAGGATAATGTGCACGAACCGTCTTTACACGAAACAATTGACCACAAAGACGAAGAAAAGCCAAAGAACGCTCGACAGTATCCTGCTCACACAATCCGTATGTAATTGGATTTGGTTTCATTCTGGTGACATTTGTAATGAAGAAATAGCACTCAATTTGCGCATTCAGACGCACTTCCATCTCTGTTGCCAAGCGCCGTGACTGGAGTGCACCAACTGGAAAAAATTGCTAACTAACGATCAGCATCTCAAATCGACGTTACACAACAATAACTTTCTTCCGTATGGATTGTGCACGTGAAGTTAACAGATCCTTCTACATTCAGAAGAAATAAAATGTTCAATGGCTTTTACTTTCCCAAATATACTAAATTAAATCCCATAAAACATGAAATTAAATTAAGGATAGTTTTAATCAACCTTTGTGGTTTCTTACAACTGAAATGGCCTGTTAAGATTCCAAACCAATATAACGTATTCACAAAGAGTGAAATTTCGTAGTGACGTAGTAAGTCACTAAGAAAGTGCAGACACGAAGTAAGCGACACAATATTAATCTTCACTCTCGTACTGGAAATGGAATTCGCGTCCGCTGAATTTATAGCTGTAAGCCTCAATAGATTAATTTACTTATTTCCTTATTGACTTATTATCATATTCATTTATGTATTCACTTATTTATTTTTATTAATTCATTCATTCATTCATTGACTCATTGATTGATTAATTCTAGCAAAAGACAATAAAACATGGAGACAAAAAAATACTTCAAGCATTTCTAAATGAACGAAAGTTGATATATCAGAGCGGAAATATATTTTATGTATTTCAGTATTAACTCATTTTCTATTATGAATACTGAAATTTCAATCCCTTCAATAACTTGTCATATTAATTACTTCTGTCGACCTGGTTGGCGAATTGGTATAGCGCTGGCCTTCTATGCCCAAGGTTGCGGGTTCAATCCCGGGCCAGGTCGATGGCATTTAAGTGTGCTTAAATGCGACAGGCTGATGTCAGTAGATTTACTGGCATGTAAAAGAACTCCTGCGAGACAAAATTTCGGCACATCCGGCGACGCTGTTATAACCTCTGCAGTTGCGAACGTCGTTAAATAAAACATAACATTATTTACTTCTAAACTCATTTACACTTAGATGAAGGATATTTATTTATTTAAAATTTACAATTAAAATATGTTTTAAAAATCTGTAAATAGGAGAAAAATAATGAGCGCATTGGTTTTTACTTTTTGGATGAAAAATATATTATGAAACAGAAAGTATCTAGAAATTAGATGCGTTTTACTTCTGTTGCCTATAAGGTGGCTTTAAATAAATATTTAGCTTGTTATTAAATCGACGTGACAGTATATTTTGTACCTGAGTACTATTCTCACAAACACACGAATAAACAGATGTAAACACACGAAACGGACCGGGGAGACGGGCTCATCACAACCTTGAAGAGGACTGTCTCGCAGATCGAAGCTACTATCATCCACGTACACCTAACCTGTACTCAAAGTAACCAAACGCAAGACTCTATTTATAACCCTGTTTTACTCCAAGTTAGTGTTATGAACTTCTTTCGGCCTACACTAAATGGACATGGATGTACTTTAGGTAGTGATCTGGAATCAACACGGCGGCGTATTCCTTGTTAAGAGAAGACAGGATATTGCATTGAGGAAGGTAGAGCCATCCATGGTCTATGAGTAGGGTTACCATCCGTCTGGCAAAAGGAGGTCATTTCCTCTTCTTTAATCATTTTATCCCGTTCGGCAGGCATTTTAAAACAATTTGAAATGTCCGGCATTTCGCATTTCAACTAGAATTAATATGAATATTGAATAATGTGCGATATTATGCATAGAATATCTAAACAAATGGTGAAAACCTATGAAAGAATTTAACTGCCTTCAATGGTTGAAGCTGGAGCACATAAAAAACATAGAAATATGATAATACAGACATGTGAAGTTTTGATATTCAGTCTTTGATTTATTTATAGCAAAATATATCCACAAAGTTATTTCGTTGCTAATACATCTTAGTTAACGTTTTCGTCCCTTATTGTGGTCATCATCAGACTAATGTCTGATATATATATATATATATATATATATATATATATATATATGGTAACAAATCCATATTACATATTGTAAAAGTTTAAAAAATTTTAAGAACAACCTTCAGGTTAAAAACAATAAAGATTAAAATAATTAACAAGGATTACATATATACAATTTATTGAAAATATGCATATTTAATATTAACATACTAAAATTGTCTATCAGAGAGAAGATTTTACTATATACATGCTTTTCTGTCTTCACTATGTTTGTTATGTATGGATTGTTAACTATGTACAGCTGTCAAAAGAAAAAGTGGCCGCTCTCCTGGAACAAAGTTCCGTTCGGGTATCTTCGCTATAATTCGGAGACAGGCGATGTTACATGTTGTTGGATCACGTTACCTGATATCTACAGTTATAATTGAAGTATACTATGTGTTATTCGATAGGGTAATGGTAGCGTTCAGGCTTCTTATTCATTAGGTCCTGCGTTCGACTACAACCTCGTGCTTTTTATGTTCTTTTTTGTTATGTTTTTGAGAGAGACAAACTATACATAATGGCTCCTTTCTCTTTTACGATTATTTTAGTAATTAACATCAGGTTCATTAATATATTATGCCATGACTTTATCATTATGATATTGTGGCTGCAAATGGAAAGAAAAAAGATTTTATTCTCGATAGAAATATCTTTCGTGGCATAAACAAAACAAATTTACTGGCGTCGGCCTTAAAACATTCAAACAATTAAGCGTTCAAAAAACAAAACAAAACGCCACAATTCAATATTTAGTCTATCTTCCTCTTATCTCGATCATCTTGCAGTCGAGTGGGCATGGAATCGACTAGTCTTTGCAAATAGCGACTGTTCTTAGACACGATACTCCAGGCATTCTGAACATACCCACATACATAAGTGTTCTGTCCATGGGCAGGTCTTTCATTGCAAACCCAGCAATCTCCAATCTTTCCTATTTTCTGCCTTCCTCTTAGGCTCCGCATATGATCCACATATCCTAATGTCGTCTATTATTCTTTTCAACCAGAGACCCAACCAATTCCTTTTTCTCTTTCTAATCAATTTCAGCATCATTCTTTCTTCAAACACAATTTTATTTCTTATTCTGTCTGTCCACTTCACACGCACCGTTCTTCACCACATCCACATTTCAAATGCTTCAATTCGTTTCTCTTCATTTCGTCGTAATGTCCATGTTCCTTCCCCATACAATGCCACACTCCACACAAAGCACTTCACTAGTCTCTTCCTTAGTTATTTTTCCAGAGGTCCGCAGAAGATCCTTCTTCTTCTATTAAAAGCTTCATTTGTTTATGTTTCCAGTTTTTCTTGGGAAGGATAGGCCTAAATGCGGTAACATCCCGTTGCTTTCCGCACACCACTATCTCTTTCGCATCTTATTAAATTCCAGGGGACCCAAGCATGGAGATGAGGAGAGTGGATTTGACTAATTGGGCCCTCCGGACTTCACCGAAAGTCACGGCAAGGGTTAAATATTAATTCTATCAGGATGTTTGACCCGATCAGAGACCGGGAAATCTCAATTAGCCTTTGCCCCCCGCATCCTGGACTAGCTTCTACGAATCATCAGAAAATCTTACAGTGTGATTGGGCCAATTTTTCCGAAAATGTTTCCACACTTTTGCCCTCGTAGCTCAGCGGACGAACGTCGAAATTTAGATGTCAACGTCTCAAGTTCAATTCCTAGTTACTCCTTTTCATTTTATTGTGGTTCAAGATAGTATAATGTAATAATACAAAAAGAAAAACGAATACCAGTATTATGCAACTGGATTTTTCGAAACCTAATATTAAATTTATGTTATTTATATCGCTAAAGAACGATTACAATATAAATAACTAGAATATTATTTATACAGTATCACTAAAGAACGATAACAGAATATAAATGATAAATATCGGTTTGTTTAATTAATATAAGATATTATATAATACTTATTTAATTATCTAAATAAAATAACCTATTTTACAAAGAAAATGATTATTTGTGTTATAATAATTACTTAAATAAAATACAGATTATTTATATTGCGAAAGAACAATAACAATATAAATAACTTGAATATTATTTTATAATGCTAATGAAGGAAAACAGAATATAAATGATAACTTGAATATTATCTATATCGCTAAAGAACGATAACAATATAAAAAACGTGAATATTATTCATATCGGAATTTCACAGATTTATTACAGATATATTTAAGAAATTGTAGAAGAATAGTAATTAGTAACAGTGTCCTATTTATTCTTCTTGGAGCCAAATTTGTAACTTTTAAAAGTGTGGTTACTATGTTGAAGTGTATGTGTTGTAACGGATGCTTGATTTGTTATGTATGTGAGTCAGTTATGTGATGCTTGATGTCGTCGCAATGTCGTAATTATAGTTTGATTGTGTTTGTATGACTATTGTGTATTAATTTATGATGTATGGTACGAAAGGCTGCGTATTTGTGTTATAGAAGTGTTACGTATGTGTGTTGTTAATGTTTTTGTATGTTTCAAATTGATACCTGATATTTATTTTGCAATCGCAATGCCTAATTTACGGATTGTTTATGTTTTGTTTACATCGCGTAAGCTAATTTAATTTTCTTTTCTATTTTTCTTTATGCTTACCTTTTTTGTGTATGAAACTATAGCCCTAACATACATATGTAAAATAGGGCTAACCACCATTGGAGATACAATAATAAAAATTGTTATTCATATCGTTATAAAACGATACCAGAATACAAATGATGACTTGAATTTTATTCATATCTCTAAAGAACGATAACAAAATATAAATAACGTGATATCCATAAAGAACGATAACTGAATATAAATGATAATTTGAATAGCATTTACACCGCTAAAGAACGATTAAAAAATAAAATGAAAACTTGAAGAAGGTCCGAACCCACAACCTTTGAATCACTAAACAAGCACTCTACCGCTGGCCTACGAGGCGCAGACATGGAACACTTTCATAGTTCGGGAACTGCTTGTACAAGCACATGCATCGTGTAACATCGCCGCGACCCGAAGTGGACTTTGAAAATATTCGCTGTTCACGAGTGCGGCCACTTTTTTTTTTTTTTTTTTTTTGACAGCTGTACTTTACGCAGTGACTATTTGAATGTAGAACGACCTGTAAGTAATCAATTGTTTATCTTGTTATTTAGTGATGTGGAAAAGAATTAAATATGTATACTTTTTACAAAATGTACAAAACGTCTGCAAAAAATCACATGTGGAAAATAATTAAATATGCATACCTTTACAAAATGTACAAAAGTCTGCAAAACATCGCATCACTAAATAACAAGATAAACAAGTGATTCTTTACAGGTCGTTCTACATTCAAATAGTCACTGCGTAAAATACATACTTAACAATCCACACATAACAAATATAGTGAAGACAGAAAAGCATGTATATAGTAAAATCTTCCCTCTCATAGACAATTTTAGTATGTTAATATTGAATGTGCATATTTTCAATAAATTTTATATATGTAATCCTTGTTAAATATTTTTAATCTTATTGTTTTTAACCTGAAGGTCGTTTTTTTTTTAATTTTTAAACTTTTACAATATATAATATGGATTTGTTACCATATATATATATCCTTACATTAGTCTGATGATGCCCACACTAAGGGGCGAAAACGCTAACTAAGATGTATTACCAAATAAATAACTTTGTGGATATACTTTGCTATAAATAAGTCAAAGACTGAAATATCAAAACTTCACATGTTTGTATTATCATTATACGACTTATTGCAACAAATACAAAAATGAATTCAAAATTCAAATAAAATATGATGACCTACTGACATGCATTGAATTCTTACACTTTAAAAATGTCACTACTCATGATTTTAAGGTATTTTATCAATTTTATTCTGTAATGTACAAAGATATGCCAATCAAGTTAATTTGGACAAAGATTTAACTTTAGATAAACAATGGTGCAAATTCTTCAATTCCAATACATCTACGAGCACTGAAACTTTCTCAGAACTCTTAAAAATATGTTGATTCTATTTATTTATCCCAAGTCACAATGGAAGTGTTGAAAGTATTTTCCCTAATATCTGCTCAATGGACAAAAGAACGAAATCGCATGCTAACGTAGACAGTCATCATAGTGAAATATAATTTCAAGGACATGTCCTGTGAACAGTTCCATAGTTGTTTCTTACAAGATACAAGTTCGTCTCTTCAGGCTCTTGTGCACAAAGTGGGCTCCATCGATAAGTAGGGAACAGATGTAATACTGATCCAGCAACTAGTGAGAGAACTAACTAAGGTGAGCCATTGTTTTTATCTTTAATTTTTTCATATCAATTTTTTAAAAGTCCTCCTTTTTTCAGCAATGTCTCTTATTTTAGATTCCATGTCCTCCTATAGAAATTCTTCTCATGGTAACCTTATCTATGAGGGATTCAAACGGATGATTTTTGTTTCAATCAGCGGTCTATGATATGTACACTGCCGCCAACAGGGATGAAAATGTACCATGATTAATTTGTTGAGTATGGAATCATATATAATAACCATAATGTGCTAGAAAACAGGTGCAAATAGCATTCTGCGTCAAGTTCACGAACTACCGGTATGTGACCATCTTAAATCAGAGTTAATTATGAAGTTACACGGGCGGGTGAGTGGTCGGCTGCGCGAATGAAATTAAGACTACCTGTGTGGGACAGGTGTCACAGAAGTTGTACACTGCTGCATGAACTTCGTGTTAATGGACTCCATCCTTCGGACCAGAGATTTCTTAGTCCAAGCGTATTCCACACATTTCCGCTAGTCGTTCTAGAAACAAGTACACCTGTACTGTATCTGGAATTTGTAACAGCACAGTAACAGTCAGTGAATATTATTAAACAATTACCTAGTTTATATCCGGAGAAGATATCTTTAGAATTGTCAACAATGACGTAGAACTTCCACTACTCTAGCATCTAATATCTAACGAGAAAGACTCGAGAAGGATTGGGAACTGAAGCGGCACCTACCGTGTGACGTCAAGAGAATCAAGTGACGGTACTACTAGTAGTTTTAAAATTATTTTCCAAAATTGTAATTCAGTAGGTTATGTATATTTCCATTGTACCCAATTAGAATCACGTACTCTCTGAGTGAACGAGCGAGCCCAAGAACTGGAATAAAGCTACATTCACACTTAATACCTTACTATTCATCTTGGAAGATTTTAAATTGTCGCTGCTGTCTGATATCTTTCAATTTAATATGCTTGACGAGGGTGTATCATTACTAGAGCCAGGATTCATTGTCCAAATGCGTATTTTTACTAGCCAGTTAAATATCGTGCAAAAACATTTTATACTTGTTTTGAGCGTCTGCAAAGACGAATATACCAAGTTTATCGTGCATATTTTTGCTTATTTAAGACGTTCCTGCATATAATAGAGGTTTGTGTTAAAAAAAAAAGTATCCAATATTTTAGGAGGTGATAGTATGCGTCGATACAAGAAAATAATGTCTAATAAACGTGGGTCTTACAACACATACTTTCTGAGATCTGAACACTTGTTCATAGGAGGTGCTCAATGTGACGTCCATTTATGGCAATGCATTTTCCTGCCCTACAATACAGCAGGCTACCAGATAATCATCCCTGGAATGGAATAATGACACATCGTAAGGAATACTGAAAACAAAAGTTTGGTTGCGGATATGAGCAGGGTTCAGCAGAGATGGTGTTGTGAATTTTGGTAATCAGCATGTGTTGGCTGATGAAAATCCCCATGCAGTTGAAGAAAAGAGGCATCATCACCGATTCTCAATCAACTTATGGGCAGTCGTTCTCGGTGGTAGATTAATAGGGCCATAAGTGCTACAACAGAGATTAACTGGGGCTTGTTATCAGGACTTTGTTATTAACGTATTGCCTACCTTGCTGGAGTAATGTACCATGTCAGCAAAGACTACAGATGTGGTTCATGCATGATGGCACACCAGCACATTTTTTTCCGCAATGAGCGTGAACACCTGACGCTGATATTTCAGGACAGTTGGATTGATTTGGGAAGCCCCACACCTTGGCCTGCTCGTTCCCCAAACCTATATCCCCTAGACTTTGGTTGTGAATAACATCCAGGTCAATTTCAAAGAGTGCGTGATTCCTTACGCCGAAGAGTAGAGGAATGGATTGCCATAAATTGACGTCACATTGAGCACCTCCTACACACAAGTGTTCAGATCTCAGAAAGTATGTGTTGTAGGACCCATGTTCATTAGACATTATTTTCTTGTTTTGATGCATACTATCACCCCCTAAAATATTGGATACTTTTTTAACACTCTATATATTGTAGCATATCATAAGAATTTCGTTGCATGAATCCTCAGATTTGCATATTTTGAAAAAAAAATCTGAGTTGTGTGGCTGTAAACATACAATATTTTTTGTTTGGCTGAAATACCTTGCATATCAAGGATAGCTATGGAAAATTCAGAACAACCATTTCCTGCTTTTGTTTCACTTGCCTTTCAGCCGGGAATGGAGGACATCAGCTATTGCATAAGAAGAAGCATTCCCAAACATCTCTAACCTACCTATCTGGCTCTGGTACCCATTGTCCACCTGTTTTCTGTTTCGCCTATTCTCATTTGGCGTTCCAGCAGTTCGAGTGTAAAGTGCGTGATTTTGTTGTATTTTGTGCGAGAATTTTTTTGCCTCCTTAAAATTATTTAATGTAGTACAATTTCTAACAGAATATATATCACGCACAAGGGTTCACTTTCGAAGCTATCAAGATAAAATCAGACACGGTGCTAACAAAAAATACTGGTTACAGCATTGTCCTCAAACTCTTGTGTTAGGAAAGTAGTGTGGCATGCTTGAACCTGGATCTCGCAAACCCCCCACTTCGTACACTAAAAGTATGTCCAATAACTTCATGCGATGTCGATCATTTTCAAAATTTAAAAATATCCTTGTTGATAACGAAGTATAGTAACAGAGAACATTGAAACGTGGTTAGTTGTAGTTTGCCATCAGAAAACGTAATGTAAACAAACAAATAAATTGTACATATTGAACCTTAAATTCAAATAAAAATAAATATATGGATACATCTACCCGACATATATATTTTACATGTTATTGCATATTTCTCGTTTTATTATGCATATTTCAGGCTTTGTTTGCGTATATAAAACCAATCCTTAGTCATTATCCTCTAAAAAGAGCCATATAACCCAGTGCTGGTGCAGCCTACGAGTACTCTCGGACCCCACAAAGAACAGTATTGTCCACACCTATGGAGTAACGGTTAGCGCGTCTGACCGCGAAACCAGGTGGCCCGGGTTCGAATTCCGGTCGGGGAAAGTTACTTGGTTGAGGTTTTTCCAGGGTTTTCCCTCAACCCAATTACGAGCAAATTCTGGTTAACTTTCGGTGCTGAACCCTGGATTCATTTCTTCGGCATTATCACCTTCATTTCTTTCAGACGCTAAATAACCTGAGATGTTGATACAACGTCATAAAACAATCCAATAATAATAATTATCTAGGGAAATTTATAAGCTTATACTTACTATTTAGGAAAAGGAAATTGTACCAGAACAATGGAAGGAGTCCATAATTGTACCTATCTTTAGAAAGGGGGACAAGACTAACTGTATTAACTTTCTAGGAACATCACTTCTGTTGACGTCGTACGAAATTTGATCCAATATTCTTTTGAGAATATTAACTCCATATGTAGATGAAATTATTGGGAGTCATCAGTGTGGTTTTAGGCAGAGGCGGCTCCTCAGGGCAGGCAGGGTAGGCTAAGCCTACCTCAACACATTTAGAAAAACTTAAAAGTGGATATTAATTAACTACCCCAACACATTTGGAAAACCTTATATAATTATATACTCTTGTCTAGGTGCTTAGAAATTCTTCAATTAACTATGAATGGGATTTTTTTAGGGTTAGTTGGACGTTGCTTACTACTGGCAGTTCGATTTATGCGACAAGAATACACTGGACAGATCACGATGCGTCAGAAGGTAGGCAGAAGCGAAGTTAGCCGACCTTCCACGTAACTTCAAAGCTGGCCCTGGAGTAAGCATTAAAAGAGATCGCTATTCTAAATGCTTTCTTAGCGCATGCGTTCTATGCTTAAGCCAGCGCGCTAGAATTCTGCCTGCCCTAACGAGAATCCACGAGCATTATCGAACACCTACGATTTGCGAAATTTCTGTTTGAAAGTTTCACGAGTTGGAACGTAGATTGTTACGAGTAGTATAACAGTTTGTAAACAGTGTGTTTTAAAAGATGTTTTTTTAAACAGCGTATTTTAGAAAATGTGATTTTTGCAAGTACGTACTGTATATTAGTGTTACGTATATTTGGTGATTTATAGTTAATGTAAGTGATAACAATAATATTATATTATGACTGATATAATAAGTAAACTGTTACGTTGTCCGTTTTCGCGTCGTAATGACATTGAAAAGAGAAGTATTTTGGACAATGGACGACCCACTCCTGTGTTAAGCTCTGTTGTTTCTTTAAAGTCAGTGCTAAAGGTGCAAGAAAATTTAATCTTTCATGGTATGAAACACTACGAAATGGAAATATAAAAATTGGAGATTTATCTTTCGAAAAGGTGGAAAAATTCAAATATCTTGGAGCAACAGTAACAAATATAAATGATACTCGGGAGGAAATTAAACACAGAATAAATATGGGAAATGCCTGTTGTTATTCGATTGAGAAGCTTTTGTCATCTAGTCTGCTGTCAAAAAATCTGAAAGTTAGAATTTATAAAACAGTTATATTACCGGTTGTTCTGTATGGTTGTGAAACTTGGACTCTCACTTTGAGAGAGGAACATAGGTTAAGGGTGTTTGAGAATAAGGTTCATAGGAAAATATTTGGGGCTAAGAGGGATGAAGTTACAGGAGAATGGAGAAAGTTACATAACGCAGAACTACACGCATTGTATTCTTCACCTGACATAATTAGGAACATTAAATCCAGACGTTTGAAATGGGCAGGGCATGTAGCACGTATGGGCGAATCCAGAAATGCATATAGTGTGTTAGTTGGGAGGCCGGAGGAAAAAAGACATTTGGGGAGGTCGAGACGTAGATGGGAGGATAATATTAAAATGGATTTTAGGGAGGTGGGATATGATGATAGAGACTGGATTAATCTTGCACAGTGTATGGACCGATGGCGGGCTTACGTAAGGGCGGCAATGAACCTGCGGATTCTTTAAAAGCCATTTGTAAGTAAGTAAGTATGGTATGAAACACATAAATGGCTAACAGGAAGTGAAGTTAAAGCTAAGTTGTAGGTGGTCACGTTTGTTATTGTAATCTAAAGAAGGTACTTGGAATCAGATCATATTTGTAACTCGATAAGTCTAAAGAGACTTGAAAAGAATTTGAATCCAATTTCGGAAATGTTGTCTGAACAACAAGGGCTGCAAGACAACAGTATAACAATAAACTAGAAAAAACCGACAAATTATGAGACGGCTCACTGATGTAACAGTATTGTTATGTAAGCAAGAGTTAAGCTTTCGGGGGGCATGATGAAAGCGAGCTGTCATTGAATCGCGGGAATTACATAAAAATGTTCTATAAATTTTGCCTACCCTGGACATTTGACTACGAGCCGCCACTGGTTTTAGGCGTAATAGATCCATTATTGATCGGATTCTCTCTATTCGTCAGATATAGCCATAAATTATAACTGTAATGTAACTTGGAAGTCGCGAGATTTAATTTCCAAAAGCTACTGCTGAAGCCGTACTAAGTGAAACCTGTTTACAGGCGTACACTCGTTATTTCTTCTGAACCAAAGCAGATACTGGAGTAGGAGGTGCCATAGCAGCAGGAAGTCAAGAAGAAAATGGAATTTGTATCTTCTCCACAGTGTCACCAAAGATTCCTGAAGCGTAGTTTTTTAGCATTGACTTCTCCAGGACGGTATATATAGTATATTTCTTGAAGAATTCCCCGAATCACACGACGAAGATCGGTTTGAACTCGAACCTCAGACTCGAAATTGTTGGCTCTGTTATAAACAAATACAATTGGTTGGAACTTCGTTGTTTGCTTGCCTGATGTATACCGGTCTAACTAAATCTTCTATTTCATCAGAAACCTTTGAGTAGATGTCACTTTAGTTTCATACAGATTACAGAAAAATACCATCGGTCGATAAACCTTCATCTTTAAGCTTCTATACGAAATATTTAGTTTTAAAATGGTTGATGGAGCTTCTTCTCTTGGCTGTGACTGTAACAATCGGTATTGCTACTCCCAATGAATAATAAAACATAACTGATCCCTCATTAGTGTCACAAAATTGTCGCTTGGTTCTTGTATGTACGTTAAAAAACATAATGTTTTACTTCTCTCTTGTTGACGTGTACAGTTGCCAAAAAAAAAAATGGCCGCACTCGTGAACAGCGAATATTTTCAAAGTCCACTTCGGGTCGCGGCGATGTTACACGATGCATGTGCTTGTACAAGAAGTTCCGGAACTATGAAAGCGTTCCATATCTGCGCCTCGTAGACCAGCGGTAGAGTGCTTGTTTAATGATTCAAAGGTTGTGGGTTCGGGTCTTCTTCAAGTTTTCATTCTATTTTTTAATCGTTCTTTAGCGATGTAAATGATATTCAAATTATCATTTATATTCAGTTATCATTCTTTATGGATATCACGTTATTTATATTTTGTTATCGTTCTTTAGAGATATGAATAAAATTCAAGACATCATTTGTATTCTGTTATCGTTTTATAACGATATGAATAATAATAATTATTATTATTATTGTATCTCCAATGGGGTTTAGCCCTATTTTACATAAGTATGTTAGGGCTATAGTTTTATCACAAAAAAGATAAGCATCAAGAGAAATGGAAAAGAAAATTAAATTAGCTTACGTGATGTAAACAAAACATAAACAATCCGTAAATTAGGCATTGCGATTGCAAAACAAATATCAGGTATCAATTTGAAACATACAAAAACATTAACAACACACTTACGTAACACTTCTATAACACAAATATGCAGCTTTCCGTACCATACATAATAAATTAATACACAATAGTCACACAAACACAATCAAACTATAATTACGACATTGCGACGACATCAAGCATCCCATAACTGACTCACATACATAACAAATCAAGCATCCGTTAAAACACATACATTTCAACATAGTAACCACACTTTTAAAAGTTACAAATTTGGCTCCAAGAAGAATAAATAGGACACTGTTACTAATTACTATTCTTCTACAATTTCTTAAATACATCTGTAATAAATCTGTGAAATTCCGATATGAATAATATTCACGTTTTTTATATTCTGTTATCGTTCTTTAGCGATATAAATAATATTCAAGTTATCATTGATATTCTGTTTTCCTTCATTAGCATTATAAAATAATATTCAAGTTATTTATATTGTTATTGTTCTTTCGCAATATAAATAATCTGTATTTTAATTAAGTAATTATTATAACACAAATAATCATTTTCTTTGTAAAATAGGTTATTTTATTTAGATAATTAAATAAGTATTATATAATATCTTATACTGTATTAATTAAACAAACCGATATTTATCATTTATATTCTGTTATCGTTCTTTAGTGATACTGTATAAATAATATTAAAGTTATTTGTATTGTAATCGTTTTTTAGCGATATAAATAACATAAATTTAATATTAGGTTTGGAAAAATCCAGTTGCATAATACTGGTATTAGTTTTTCTTTTTGTATTATTACATTATACTATCTTGAACCACAATAAAATGAAAAGGAGTAACGAGGAATTGAACTTGAGACGTTGACATCTAAATTCCGACGTTCGTCCGCTGAGCTACGAGAGCAAAAGTGTGGAAACATTTTCGGAAAAATTTGGCCAATCACACTCTAAGATTTTCTGATGATTCGTAGAAGCTAGTCCAGGATGCGGGAGGCAAAGGCTAATTGGGATTTCCCGTTCTCTGATCGGATCAAACATCCTGATAGAACTAATATTTAACCCTTGCCGTGACTTTCGGTGAGTCCGGAGGGCCCAATTAGTCAAATCCACTCTCCTCATCGCCACGCTTGGGCCCCCTGGAGTCTAATAAGACGCGAAAGAGATAGTGGTGTGCGTAAAGCAACGGGATGTTACCGCATTTGGGCCTATTCTTCCCAAGAAAAACTGCAAACATGAACAAAGGAAGCTTTTAATAGAAGAAGAAGGATCTTCTGCGGACCTCTGGAAAAAGAACTAAGGAAGAGACTAGTGAAGTGCTTTGTGTGGAATGTGGCATTGTATGGGGAAGGAACATGGACATTACGACGAAATGAAGAGAAACGAATTGAAGCATTTGAAATGTGGATGTGGAGAAGAACGGTGCGTGCGAAGTGGACAGACAGAATAAGAAATAAAATTGTGTTTGAAAAAGTGGGTGAAGAAAGAATGATGCTGAAACTGATTAGAAAGAGAAAAAGGAATTGGTTGGGTCTCTGGTTGAAAAGAATAATAGACGACATTAGGATATGTGGATCATATGCGGAGACTAAGAGGAAGGCAGAAAATAGGAAAGATTGGAGATTGCTGGGTTTGCAATGAAAAACCTGCCCATGGGCAGAACACTTATGTATGTATGTTCAGAATGCCTGGAATATCGTGTCTAAGAACAGTCGCTATTTGCAAAGACTAGTCGATTCCAGGCCCGCTCGACTGCAAGATGATCGAGATAAGAGGAAGATAGACTAAATATTGAATTGTGGCGTTTTGTTTTGTTTTTTGAACGCTTAATTGTTTGAATGTTTTAAGGCCGACGCCAGTAAATTTGTTTTGTTTATGTCACGAAAGATATTTCTATCGAGAATAAAATCTTTTTTCTTTCCATTTGCAGCCACAATATCATAATGATAAAGTCATGGCATAATATATTAATGAACCTGATGTTAATTACTAAAATAATCGTAAAAGAGAAAGGAGCCATTATGTATAGTTTGTCTCTCTCCAAAACAGAACAAAAAAGAACATAAAAAGCACGAAGTTGTAATCGAACGCAGGACCTCACGAATAAGTGGCCTGAACGCTACCATTACGCTATGGAATAAAACACAGAATACTTCACTTATAATTGTAGATATGAGGCAACGTGGTCCAATAACATGTAACATCGCCTGTCTCCGAATTGTAGCGAAGATACCCGAAGGGAACTTTGTTTCAGGAGAGCGGCCACTTTTTCTTTTGACAGCTGTACAAATAAACAAGGAACCGAATTTTACAGCACAATAATAACAGCAAAACTCTCAAATATTGAGATTTAAAAACAAAGAGGGACTTTCATTTTAGAAGAGCAAGGGGGAAACGTATGAAATGTTTAAATATATGTTGTGAAGATCCAAATAAAATATTTTATTCTCGACCATGCCGAAATGTAGTAATTATACACCTGATAGCAGTCCTTTAATGCATGTCATTAAAGTACACCTATTCATTAAAGTTCAGGTTTTCGATTATTCTCGGATATGCAATCTAAATACAACGAGGGAAACGTTACGGAGGCTGGAAATCCAATACTGTCGTAGAACGTTATGTTCTGTTACTATAATAATTAGCGTTAATTGTAAATAATATTCAAATAAATTCAATTTGTCATCTCGTTTTTCAATTCTAAATCAATTTCCAGGTTATATCAAAATTAGTTCATGTTATTCTCTAGATTATATCAACGTTAATGACATTATTGTTCCTCGAAAAAAATCAATACTTTCGCGTCTGCGCACATCTCACAATTTACGAGCTATGCACAAGGTCACTTCCCCTCTTCAGTTAGATGCGAATAAAATGCATACTTCTGAATAATTTCAAGTTAGAAATATGGTCGAGCATAAAAAGTCGTATGAAACTTGACCATAATGGTAATTAAGACGCTCGTATGAAAATTATGAAACTCGATTGCGCTCGTTTCATAAACAAACATACTCGCGTCTTAATTACTATCATTATAGGCTCGTTGCATAATGTACTATTACTTTTATGGTAATATAGGGGATGTTTATTAATACCCTGAATATGAAATTCATTGTGAGCATTTTAAAGTAAGAAAATCGTTTAAAAATTATCAGAATATGTGAAAATATTTACTAAATATCAAATTATAGAAAATACAACGGGCCTAAGAAGACCTAAACCGTAAAAGTTCAATGGTGATGGTGATGGTGGTGGTGATGGTGATGGTGATGGTGATGGTGATGGTGGTGGTGATGGTGGTGGTGGTGTTGGTGGTAATGGCGGAGGCGGCTGTGATGAAAAATAGAAACTGTATTTTACGACTCCAAATTTCAGCTTCACAAACACATAGCCTATTACTCGTATCTATTTAAATATAAATCCGTTCCCTGATCACGAGTATCAGTTATTGAAGATTTAACTTCCTTAGTAAATAGATGTTAATAACATTATAATAGATATAATTTAAAAACATCAAAACATATTTATGTACAGATGCAGAAACTGCTGAATCTGTTTACTGAGCGTGCACAGTATGTTATAACTGGAACTTGGAAAATTGTCGTCTATACAAGTGTAATCCGAAAATTGTGTTACTTCAAATTTTCAAATATTTATAAATCTAAGCTGATGTAACAAAACAGCCTGAAATGTACATACCGCAGAGGAGGCCGCACAGCATATTCAGCAATGAATTTCAATTCACCTGTAAAAATTAAACAAAGGACTTTACATTTCAGGACAAGAATACAACATTCTTAACTCTACGGCGATTGATAACTTCGTTGAAATGGTCAGAGTTACTGTTAGGAGAATTTTGAAATCTATTTCTCCGAAATATTACAAAATATATTCCGACAAACATTTTTTAATAGTCTTACTAATGCTCTGTATTCACCGATTCTCTTCTTTGAAATATTAATTAATTAATCGCACTTCCGCGTGCATCCTCCTTTTCATGAATGCGTGAATATTAGCTACTACTTTCCTTATCTGATTGTAACACATTTCTGTATTTCATTATGTCGTAATGTGATCAATGAACAATTTGTGTAGGTAGAACTCTTAAGGTGTCATTCGCAAGAAGCGATTACAGTCGTACGATTCATCAGCACGACTCAATTCGCACCGGCTGTAACGACTGCACCATTCCTAGAAGCGGTTATAATCGCGTAGATTTGGAGCGACTGATGTCGTTAGTTTCTGTTTCTGAGCGGCAGGGTTGTGCAATTTACTCGCAAAAATTGTTTTCTATGGGACACGTAAATTACGCGTAAAGCAGGCTAAAATACAAGTTACGTAAAAAACTAGAAAATAGAAACATTAAGATTTTCTTATGGATAATTCTAACATACTCTAGTTACAAAAATTCAGTCCACCTCGATTTGGAAAGGAGTATATTCCGCATCTTAGAGACGCACTGACCCTCGACTGATAATACAGTAATAATATCAATGATAGTCGTTGCTCAAAAATCAGAAAGATAGTGGAGCAAGCAATAAATGCGAGGAAATGAATAGTCAACAGAGGGAAGCAGATTAAAATGGGCGTAGCGTTATCCTGACAGAAGTAAGACGCAACATTAAATAATTGATAGGGACGGAAAAGCCTTATAATCAGGGCTCGAATTAAGGGACATTAAGAATGCACAGGACGAGCGACAGATCCTGATGAGTCACGAGGGTTGGGGCTTGCAACCCCCGAGCGACCGGGGTGTGGCCGCCGCGCACAACCCTCCTTGGAACCTACTAAAATGAACTCGACATTCTCTTTACAACCCTAGTAATGGAGGAGGGGGATGGAGCTCGTTGTAAGGAAATTGTCGAGACGTCTTCCATGCAGCTGTCGGTACTGCCAACTGCCCGTGAAACACGACGCCGACAGCTACCGAGGGCGGCAGTACAGTACATGGCACACAAGCGCGACAAATATGTCACTGTGCATTCATGTTACTACTCTGTTACCTGCTGATCTTAATCAATTCACCATCTTTTGCTCGTTATAGGACTGGACCGTCTATTTTGTCCCTAGACTGAAGGAAGTTGCTCTCTCTCTCTCTCTTTTTTCATGGGGAAAGTAGTCAATCTCCTCTTCCCCGTAGACGATCGAACGCAGAACAGATGAATTTAAAGCCAATAGACCTATTATCACCACCACCACCACCACCACCACCACTGGATACCATTATTATCCGTAATATGAGTGCTGTAGTTTATGTTGTAATGTTCGCAATTACAAATTTAGGCGATCATGGTTCGATTCCCAGAGAAAGAATAGACATTTCTCTTCAATAGACACCTCTAAGCTACTTACTTAAAATGCTTTTTAAGGAGCCCGCAGATTCACTGCCGCCATCACATAAGCCCGCCATCGGTCCTTATCCTCAACAAGATTAATCCAGTCTCTACCATCAAATCCCACCTCCCTCAAATCTATTTTAATATTATCCTCCCATCTAAGCATTGGCTTCCCCAAAGGTCTTTTCCCTCAGGTCTTCCAACTAACACTCTATATGCATTGCTACATTCACCCTTACGTGCTACATGCCCTGTCCATCTCAAACGTCTGGATTTAGTGTTCCTAGTTATGTTAGGTAAAGAACACATTGCGTTATATTATATTTATTTATTTATTCATTCATTTATTCATTCATTCATTCATTCATTCATTCATTCATTTATTTATTTATTTATTTATTTATTTATTTATTTATTTATTTATTTATTTATTTATTTATTTATTTATTTATTTATTTATTTATTTATTTATTTATTTATTTATTTATTTCGTCCATTCATCCATTCATTTATTAGTGAAGAAGTAAGCAAGAGATCTGGTTACATCCACAAACTTCTCTTTCCCTGGAGGTAAAGCTGACGGAACTTGCTAGCAGTTAGTTGTCTATACCTAATGCCAATCTGAAGAAAGCATCATAGATCTCCAGGCATTACATACGGAAAATCTTATTGTTTGTGAATAAATATTATGTGACTGACATTTCGTGGCTATAGGGGCTTTAACTCTCCCACCTGGGGACTGGATACTACTTTCTCTTCGCCAGTCACGATTGATGATTGTGATTGTGACTTGATCATGACTGGTCAAGACCAAGTCGAACCTCCACATAGTTTAATAGTTTAAATTACATGTCTAAAAACAAAATATATAGACAAGGTCAGTTAAATTACAAAAAGATTGTACAATCGAAAAATTCGTTAATATTATAAAACGGATTTAAAATTAACCAACTAGAGGTGTAAAATTTGAGAGCAGCTCTGCTTAAATTAAAAATATGTGATGGAAATTTATTTGCAACCTTCAATGACATTTGACAAAAGTCTTTTTGGGATTTAGTAAGTCTACATGTTATGACATTAAAATCATTTCCTTGTCTCGTCATAGGAATGAATATAATTTCTTAATGTTAAAGTTGGAAGATTATCTTTAACATACAATATTAACTCTATAATATATAAATTTATTACAGTCATGATTTTGTTTTTCACAAATAATGGTTTACAATGTTCATTAAAAGCTGCATTTGATATAATTCTTATGGCCCTTTTTTGAAGCAATATCGCCCTATTTATAAAAGCACTGTTGCCCCATAGCAATATTCCATAGGTAAGAGTACCTTGAAAGTAAGCAAAATAAGTATCACGAATATAGTTTTCAGTTACAACAGTTTTTAGTATCTTAAGGAGAAACATTGTTCTTGAAAGTTTAGTAGAAATATGATCAATATGAGTTTCCCATGTCAACTTGGAATCAACAATAATTCCTAACATATTAAACTGACTTTGTTCATGATCGGTATTCTTAAGAGTAAAAATCACACGTTCAACTTAGCTGGGTTCAACAGAAATCCATTTGCATTGAACCAAACTTCAGCATCTCTTAAATCATGTTGAGCAAAGCTTTTCAAATAGTTAATATCACTATGGTTAATTAAAAAAAGTAGTATCATCCGCATACAGTATCAGCATTGATATTATAGGCTAGGTCATCAGTAGCTAACAAAACCAATATCGGACCAATACAGAGCCCTGAGAAATTCCATAATAATAATGCATAACATCAGATTTTTTACCATTAAACTTTGCTTGTGAACTATTAAGTAGGATTAAAAAATCATCAACTCACTTCCTATGTTACCCAAATAACTTAATTTAGTCAATAGAATACTATGATCAACACAAACAAAAACCTTGCTTAAATCACAAAAGGTTGCATGAAAATAAAAATTATTTTCAAAAGCCTCCAATGCTTGCTTTACAACTAAATGTTTAGACCTGAAACCATATTGCTGGCAATATAACAACTTGTTAGAATCTAAATACAATATAAGTTGTTTCTTAATTATCTGTTCAATGACAGGTAACGCCCATGTAGCCCACGAAATGCCTATTACTTGGTATTTCCTCAAATTTGTTTTATAGCTAATTCTCAGTGAATGAACAGCATGTATGTGTGAATGATGCTCAGCGCAAGTCTCCCTATTCTCCTATTCAACTCACCCCACACTTCTAACAGCAACAACTTTGCTATCGGTGCTCTGAGTGCTTTATAGCTTCTTACCACGCGCCAGTGATAAGAATGCAGTTCGCACATTTTCGTTTTCACTTGCGTGACCTTCTCAACAGTTCTGCGGGCTACAACTTGATCACAACGCGGGCGTGTCCCGACGTAACTGACCTAACGACTGCGATTCAGTTGGTCGATACACAGAACACCCTCCAAGTCAAGCAATTCACAGTGAAGGGTGTACAACACTGACGAAGCTCTTAGGAGGCTTCTGAGGCTTAGTGTACGCAAAAAATTTGAGTTGTTGTCTCTAGTAACAATAGGCCTATAAATTCGTAATAACGATGTATCGTAACACTTTGTATAACTCCGATCCTTCCACATATTAAGTTCACTGTTGGCAGTCATTCCAGGATCCAAGAGTTCAGTGCGTGGTGAGGCTTGTGGCCACAAGTCTCTAAAGGCATAGCTACGACCTTGACTCGTAAGCTTGAGGGGGGACCGGGGAGGGGGTATCGATTCGCTACATCTCCGTTTTAAACGAGACTAGCCTTGTAGCCTAGCATCACAATAATACGTCGCGCTATATTGGTGTTCTATGAATGGGCTGTATTGTTGAGCGTTAGTTTAATCAAAAGTGCAAGCGTGTGTGCTACATATTACTTTTGTGTAAAATGGCTCATACTGAAAGAACATTGAGATTATAATTCTTTATTTTTAGAATTGAAAGAGTGCGCTTACAAAGATAGGAGATCCACACTACATTTAGATATTAAAATAGCGGATGAAGACAAAATAGAAATTTTCAGGTACCTGTAAGAAATGTCCTTGGGTAACAGGATGCTCTGAGATAAGTTATACTGTTATATCTGTATTCTGTTTGGGGGTGAAAATGAGTGCGCTTATAAAGATAGGAGATCCACAATGCATTTAGACATTAGAATAGCGGATGAAGACAAAACAGTGGCGGCTCCTGCATATTTCTTAAGAGGAGGAAAGAAGTTAACAGCACGAAATGACACCTTCTTGAATGAAACATGTTACAAATTAGCCTACATGCATACATGTAAGACCAGGTAGTGTTGGGGTTGGCCTTCCCTTCTGTATAGTAATAATCTGTTCTTTTAAACTGAGTTTCCTAAATTGTCCAAAATATATTTTCACTTCCATTCATTGTTGAATAATTGCGCAAATTAACAATTACAAGGAAATTCACAACCTCGTAGCATTTTTCGAGCACACTACAGCATCACATGTGTTGGAAGAGACTAGGTATTAACTCTAACTGGAACCGTTTTACGGAAATGGAAATGGGAATGGGAATGGGAATGGGAAATAACCTAAGGAAAGCGAGAACACTGCACCCACCCACGGGGTCTGTGTTGCCACATGTACATTTTACAAGTTCAGTATCACATGCTTTTGAAGAATGTCAGTTCTTGTAAAGTCATATTATCATTATTGTTCAAAGCTGCCGGTGGCCGATTAATTTTTTATGTTAAAAATGATGTAGTTTGGAATACCTACTTTCAGTTTCAAATATATTTGTACAAAACTGACAACTTGGCTGTTGCCCTGTCTAGTAAACAATTAATAGAAGTGAATTTCAGGAGTCAACTACGTAGAACTACTTCCTCTTTGTTTTACATAAACCCGACTTTAACTTTCAAATATCCACGAAAGTTTCAAACATGAATAGTAGCCTATATAAAGTGCAATGAATAATATTTTTTATTTATAATTTAAAAAAAGTTTACATGGTGTCTTTCATAGCGTTGCGTTAAAACTGTTTTTGTTGTGTCTCCTCCTAGATGTGTTATAGTCCGGTTGAATGCAATATCGTTAGATGGCAGCGGTAGCGAGCTTGCTGCACGACCAGTCGGTTTCTATTTCCCGCCCATGACTGATTCAGAGGAGGATCTCCTCCCTCTCCGTTCATTTACTTGCTTTAAAACTCTGCTTCTTTCTCTGGACGCTAGTGCGCTCTTGTCTATGTGTGTTAATTGCAGTAGAGGAGGAATGGAGTGCCTTTCCTCCACACAGACAATCTCGCATCTTTCTCACAGTTTTCTAGCAGCACATGAGCGCGCGTCGTTTAAAACTCGATCAACCGAGTTTTTCTTATAGCTGTGAACTTAAAAATTATAGAATCTTCCTCAAATTTCAAGGCACATATTTTACTTGGTATTTACTTTCAAAAGAAGAAAATGTGAGGAGGACGTTCCTCCCTTCCCTCCCGCGAGGAACCGCCATTGAGACAAAATTTTCAGGTACCTGTAAGAAATGTCCTTGGCTAACAGGGTGCTCTGAGATAAATAAGTTATATTGTTATATCTGTATTCTGTTTGGGGGTGAAAATGAGTGGTCATCTTGATATTTTGATAGAAAAGCCGAGAAACATGTGTTGTATAAAAAGATATAAGGTAAGTAGATTTTTTCAGCCTACCCAGTATTTACACCTTAGCTTCGCCACTGGTGTAAAACACGTTTATTGTCACGTAATGATGTTCTAATTAGTTACATCAATAAGCGCAACGTAACAATTTATTCCTTACTGCAATATGAATACAATTTTACTTTGGTTTTAATTATTTCATCAAATGTATACCTATTCTCATTTGAGGACCTCGTCGTCCTCTATTGAATATGTATATTCCATGACTTTGTGTAGTCATCACGTAAATATTGTTAATGGAGAAAAATTCGTTCCGGCACTGGGAATCGAACCCAGGACCCTCAGCTTGGCGGGCTGAGTGCTCTTAATCAACTGAGCTATTAGTATAATGTAGTAAAGTATTTACGTGATGGCTATACAAAGTCATGAAATACACATATTCAATAGAGAACGGCGAGGTCCTCAAATGAAAATCTAGAGTCATTAATTTCAGGGGGTTATTTTTTTAGATATTTCAAACGAAAAAAGTTTAATATAATTTTCCTCGTTTTTGCTTCCTTTCCGAGTTAAAAATTGTTTAATATGGATCATTTCATAGCGTGTTTTGGGAAAGCCATTAATTTAATTCTCAATATGCTTAGTCAATTTAAAAGAGCATGGTAATAAATGATTGAAAGAATTTTAGTTTTCTCCTTTCAATGTGCAGAAATTTGATACCAAGAAATGTAACATTGTAAAATTACTTTGTAGAACATTTGTTGGCATCAAATTTCTGCACATTTAAAGGGCAAAACTAAAATTCTTCACTTATCATAATACATTACTCTCTTAAATTTACTGAGCATATCGGAAATTAAATCAATGGCTTTCCCAAAATACTCCATAAAATGTTTCATATAAAACAATTTTTATCTCGAAAAGAAAGAAAAAACGAGGAAAAGTGTATTAAACGTTTTTGTTTGAAATATCTTAAAAAATAATTTCCTGAAATTAATGGCATTACTTATAGTTCATCCTGTATGTATGTGTTAACAGTGATCTAAAACTGTTGTTGAAAAGGCCATAAGATCACTGAAATATGCGCTCCTGTACATATGGCATGTCTAAAATGCAGGTAGTAAGATCATTGACGATACGAAGGAGGAGAGTTCGGACGGCACAGTGGATCAGATTCCGGCATAGCTCAGTTGGTTAAGAGCACTCAGCGCGCCAAGCTGAGGGTCCTGGGCTCTATTTCCAATGCCCGAAAGAATTTTTCTCCATTAATAGTATTGCATAAAATGTTTAGAGATGCAAATATAACAGACAGACATAATCGGAATTATTTTGTAGCCTAGCAACTAGTAATGGAGAAAATGGGCGAAAAGTCCAGCGCTATACACTTTCTTGCAGACAAAGCTTCAAAAATAAGCGCCCAGGCCTTTTGGAAAGAAGAGTGACTTTACTCGATGACTATGATTAACTCACAAAGGACGAGGTGCAAAGGTTCCGCTGGGAGACTTTACCACACTACCCTTAAAATCCATGCGAGTTCCATATTTCTGCAGATTTTAAGAAAAAGTTGAAGGCAACAATATTTACATCTAACGAAGCGGTGAAAAATACTGTTAAAGACTGGTTCAACTCTGGGCTACAGGGATTCTTTGAAGCCGGTATCCGTCACTTGTTGTCAAAGTGGAAGAAGTGAGTTAAATGTGGCGTATAGCGATGGCTGGGTTTTATTTGAACGACCTAATATATCGCGAGTCTTGTTATTTTATTTTAATAACAGTGTTGCCAAACTTTTTCAATGGCAATTCCCACAAAGGCATCTAAATTTTTACTTTTTTTCTCCATGAAGAAGTTTTTAATTCCCACATTTTCTCTCACAACATAACATATTATTTCACTTTCATAATACACAAGCACTCACATTTTCACCCCCTCATTTAACAGAATCATCAGCCGGTAAGTCCAAGCAAAAGGAAAAGAAGATACTACTATAAAAACAAAATAATAATAATAATAATAATAATAATAATAATAATAATAATAATATATTTAACACGAAAACTACAATAATTGCTTGGTTCAATAATTTTAATGCAACATTGTGATCAATATTACTTAGAATTATTACATTAATGATTTACATAACAACATTAAACATTTACATATAACTGATTTGAATTATTGTGCAAGAGAATATATCTTCTTATTGAATAATTTCAAAACAACAACTTTTACCTGATACCCAATGCAATTAGTAGTTTGGAATGTGCTCATGACAACACATATTGCATGAAGGAATTCAGCTCCGAACATTTTTTTTTACCTTGATATCAGTGACAATTGAAATAGTATCTCTGCCTTCACATTGGAATGAGGCATTACTAGTTCAAGTTTAGCTAATTTGAAAAGATTTTCAAATGCTGCATTTTCATGAAAATCTTTCATGTTTCCTATTTCCCACCACATTTCATCAATTGGAAACTTCTATTTTTATCAGAAATGCAATTATAAGTAATTCTCATCTTTCTCCATTCAATGTATACCTTGTCTAAACCCCCACAGCTTTTGAAATAGTTTAGGAAGACCATAAATTCAAAGTCTAAACTCTGAAAAGTAGATGCTAGATCTAGAAATGCTAATTCCTTGAAATAATTGGAACAAAGAGGAAATCTCGTTTGCACTTCTTTAGATGCTACTAAATAAAAATTTAAGCGAAAATCTTTTACATTTAAGAATCGTAATAAAGTTGTGTGTTCTTTTCGAATGGCGACACATTTTATATTTTTATTCCTATTAAATTTTCTTTTAAAAAAATCCCCATTTCTCTGTATTTTTCCCATTTTCCTCATTTTCCAAATTTCTGTTATCAATTTTCCACAAAATGGGAAAATTCCTACGGGTTGGCAACACTGTTCAAGGGACACTACTGAGTTTTTGTCCAAAATGGCAGAAATAAATATTTTTTTTCTTCTTTGTGTAAATAGTTACCTTATACATGTATTTAAAATTTAACCTATATATAGCCTCCGCCTGTCATTTTGAGAGCTCTGGAGGAAATTTTTTAAATGCTATGCGCAACTCTTATAAACCTAACACACCCAAAATTGCGTTTCCTCAAAACTACGTTTTTGGTCAATGAAAAGGTCCCCAGCTCCGATTTGAATGAAACTTTGCAAGAATACTACTTAGCAAACTCCAATACAGACCTATGCATGGAATCAGCTCTTCGTTGAAAACTTTTCATAATATGAATTTTTAACTTTTAAAAATGAAATAAAATTATCAAGCAATAATTAGCATTTCTATAAAAAAAATTATTTCATTAACCAATGCTCGAATTTTTTAAAATTGTATGTTATGTTATATGTTATGTTATGTTATATGTTATGTTATATGTTACATGTTACGTTACGTTACGTTATTTTATTTTATTTAACTAGCTAGCTAGTACAAATTAAAATTATGGAACAAAAATGTTTCTAGCCACTACCGTAAGAGCCAGGTTCGTGTACGGTGTGGTCTTAGCCAAAAATATAACATAAAATTTACAAGGACAGTTTACTAAATACAGTAAGCAACTAATTCAAGCCAATAAATAACACACAAGAGCAAAAAAAAAAAAAAAAGAAATAAAGAGAAAAAAGAGAAAAAACACATTTAAGATAAATTGACAATCAGACAGAAGCCAGTTTAAAACCCATTCGTAGTTTTCTTAATCATGAAAATTGTAATACGCAATAACAATTCTGAAGCCGTCAGGGATATTTTAGACTTACGCATAATTGAATACAATTAAAATAATTGAAAATTAATATCTAAGGAACTAAAGCATGAAAATTAATTAAATTTGGTACTATTATTTAAATATACAGATACAACAAACCCGCCGAATTTCAAAGCAATGGATCATAAACTTTTGATGTTTGACAACTCAGTCCCAGTGTCCCTTAAGAAGCAAGTTTTGTTCTTAGAAGTCGTCGTTTTCAGTCGAAACCAGTGAAAAAATGGATTAACAGTAATTGCAGCAAACATTTAAAATTGAGAACTAATGTTTACAATATGATTAGATATAACACAGTTTTGTGCAAACACATTGCAAGACCTTTTTTCTGAGGTCAGCTATAACAAGTTTGTATAATGGGTTTACAGATTTAAATAAAAAGCAAACGAGCTCGACGCTTAAAGCTGCTGCATCGTACGCAGCGTAATGCAACAATGAGACTTTATGCAGGCACTGC
The DNA here is from genome assembly GCF_040183065.1 of Periplaneta americana. NCBI lineage: Eukaryota > Metazoa > Arthropoda > Insecta > Blattodea > Blattidae > Periplaneta > Periplaneta americana. Next base: position 87,141,659 of record NC_091121.1, on the reverse strand, counting down.
AATAGCATTTAAAAACCAAACTTAGAGCCAGGATCGTCCCGTTCTATGACCACAGCAATCCTGGAACCGGTCCTTAGAGGCTGGTTCACAATAAACCGGGAACGGAAACAACAACGAGAACGAGAATGAAAATATTAAAGACATTTATTTTAACAATATATCCGTTCTCGTTCACGTTGTCGTTTCCGTCCCAGGTTTATAGTGAACCAGCCTTAACTAGTGCAAAACCGCAACGAGGCCACTTTGTACAGACTTTACTGTCCGAATTACAAAGTGATGGAAACCACCTCCAATCACGGATTGTTTTGAACTTAACTACAATGTAACAAGAGTGTATAAAATTTGATACAACTGGACAGCATTTTTGAAATCGAGATCTACTCGAATATACTGACTGAGTACGATTATTAAACAGAGAGAAAACTGGTTAAAAGTGCTAATAAAACTTAGGCCTACCTGATCGAACGTAGGAATGCAGAATGAAGCATTGATGGGAAAATTAGTAGGTGAAAGAAATAATGAGTGAATAAGTACTCGCATGTAAGTTATCACGTTAAATTAAATTTATTTACTCACTTACTCATTTATTTATTTATTTATTTATTTATTTATTTATTTATTTATTTATTTATTTATTTATTTGTTTGTTTGTGTGTTTGTTTGTTTGTCTGTTTGTCTGTTTGTCTGTTTGTTTGTTTATTTATTTATTTATTCATTCATTCATTCATTTATTTAGCTAGGTATTTATCTATCTATTTATCTTTTCATTTATTTATTTATTGGTTAATTTGTTCAGCCATATATTTATATTTATATTCATATATTATATTATATGTATCAATATATGTTATCCTTTACGCCTACCAGCTACGTGCCTACCCACGTATTTATTCAACCGTATGTAGTGCGTTTTATTCAACTGCAGATATTATTTACAACAGCAAGACATGAATAACCAAAAATTGTGGAAGAGAGAAATGAAGAATTCAATCTTGGTCTGAACAACAAAGATGATTTCGACAAGGAAATGATAACCACAGAGATCCTTCAGCCAGGTTACCTGGTCCGGTGGTGAAAACCCAGAACCTTCCGAGTGCAAAGCCGAGATAAATTCGGTAACACCTAGCAACTAGAAAATATCGTGTTGATTAACGACTCGCATCGTTGCGAGGGGAGAAAAATAGGGACAACAGCACCCCCAGTTCTTGATAACCCATTAATTATATTTACCGAAAATCAATGAGAAATGCTGAGAGAGCCTGGTGGTAATAAGCAAGCACAAAGCTGTCCCTCCACTAGGCATGCTATTGCCAACACTACCGCGTGATTATCAGCTGAGGGATGACAACTTTACTTTGTCATAGCACTACATTACTTCTGTATTGTACTATAATATTTAACAAAGCCATACCTCACTCCAGAAGTAGCTCAAGATTAAATCCTGTCGAATTGAAGCAGATTTTGTAAAGGACAATTTTCTCTGAATACTTCAAAATAATTTTGGATAGATAAAGATTTGAAGGTTAAATTCATGATGGGTAAAAGGAATGTCAGAGAATTTATTTTTTTCAACGATTTCTCTATAATTCATAACCATCTTTATAACTTGGCCTAAATTACAGCTAGTTCAAATAGGATTTCTTTGTGGAAGAAATGGATATCTGGATACATTTTCTCTACTGCTTCCCATCTCTCATTATATCATTACAGTTTCTCCATAGTTCAAAAACATCCTCGTAATTTCATTCAACTTCAAGCTAATTGAAATATTATTTGTAAAAATGGAGTATGATTGGACTGGTTTTCTCTAAATAGCTTACTTCCATTTCGTCAGCATCGTTAAATTATTTCTCCATAATTCACAATATCCTTATAAATTAATTGAAATTTTGGCTACCGAGTATTAGCCTATCAGTAATAGTTCTTTTAAAATAAGGATGTTTGAGAAGATTTTGGCTAAAAATTCTCACCTTGACTGGCGTAATTTCATGTCCCCATAATTCACAACCAACCTTACAAAACTAGGTTAAAATTCCGATTAGTTTAGGTCATATTTGTGGTGGAAAAGCAGATATCTGAGCTAGTCTTCTCTGATTTATTTAATTTCGTATGACATTATTTCAGGATTGTAACTGAATTGAAATTTCAAATAATTCAAATGTCATCCATGATGGATAAATACGCTATGATTTTCCCTGTTTCCCCTGATATCAGTGTACTATTTTTCATTAAATCAAAATAGTCCCCGTCACTGTGTTTAAATTCAAAAGCAGTGGACAAAAGCAGTGTTGAGATAGGATTTCTCTGCGTACCTGTCACTTCAAACATTTCTCATAATCCATCATAATCCTCGTCATTCAGAATAGAAAGCAACATGAAGCCTTTGCAACACCATTCCCTTTCCACAAAACTAAACACATTTATTCTAAGATGAACGATTCATGGAATCAGTAGTAGTACTCGTAAGTACCATGTGTCCATTATATTTTAAGTTCAACAGACCATATCTGGCCATGGGTGATAGACTTTCAAGACCGATAGAAAAGAAATGAAGTTAGAGATTTCAAATCCTACGACATATAAAAGAATTCTATTCCTGAAGCAAAGAACTTCAGACAAACTTTAGCTGGCGTTTTTCACTCACGAAGTTTCCCCCTTTGGGTACATATTTTACATCAGATTTTACATCTTGTGAGATTATTATTATTATTATTATTATTATTATTATTATTATTATATTATTATTATTATTATTATTATTATTATTATTATTATTATTATTAAACACTTTCTGTAAACACGAATTGCCTAGAAGACAAATTATACCATTTACAAAAATAAAATTTTGAACAGTAGGCCTATATTCATTCATTCATTCATTCTTTTATTTAGTGGTCTGCAGAAGGGCAGGTCTTTCATTGCAAACCCAGCTTTCTCCAATCTTTTCTATTTTCTGCCTTCCTCTTTGTTTCCTCATATGCTCCATATATCTTAATGTCGTCTATCATCTGATATCTTCTTCTATCCCGAACTCTTCTCCCATTCACCATTCATTCCAGTGCATCCTTCAGTAGGCAGTTTCTTCTCAGCAGTGACCCAACCAATTTCTTTCTCTCCTCCTGATCAGTTTCAGTCTTTCTTCATGCACTCTTTCCAACACAGCTTCATTTCTTATTCTGTCTGTCCACTTCATACGTTCCATTCTTCTTCATATCCACATTTCAAATGGCTTCTAGGCGCTTCTCTTCACTTCGTCGTAATGCCCATGTTTCTGCCCCATACAATGCCACACTCCATACAAAGCATTTCACTAGTCCCTTTCTTACTTCTTTTTCCAGAGGTCCGCAGAAATGCCATCTCTCTATCACAAAATATTTCATCGACGCTATAATAACATTGCAATTTATACAGATTCATTATATAATAATCGATTAAAAGTAGAAGTAGAGAATATAAGGCGACCATAAACTGCAGTAGGCTAGAATACAGTCTCTCAGAACAGAGGAAAAATGGATAATAAAATGTAAGAATACTTACTTACTTACAAATGGCTTTTAAGGAACCCGCAGGTTCATAGACGCCCTCAAATAAGCCCGCCATCAGTCCCTATCCTGTGCAAGATTAATCCAGTCTCTATCATCATATCCCACCTCCCTCAAATCCATTTTAATATTATCTTCCCATCTACGTCTCGGCCTCCCCAAAAAAGGTCTTTTTCCTTCCGGTCTCCCAACTAACACTCTATATGCATTTCTGGATTCGCCCATACTTGCTACATGCCCTGCCCATCTCAAACGTCTGGATTTAATGTTCCTAATTATGTCAGGTGAAGAATACAATGCGTGCAGTTCTGCGTTCTGAAACTTTCTCCATTCTTCTGTAACTTCATCCCTATTAGCACCAAATATTTTCCTAAGAACCTTATTCTCAAACACCTTTAATCTCTGTTCCTCTCTCAACGTGAGAGTCCAAGTTTCACAACCATACAGAACAACCGGTAATATAACTATTTTATAAATTCTAACTTTCAGATTTTTTGACTGCAGACTAGATGACAAAAGCTTCTCAACCGAATAATAACAGGCATTTCCCCTATTTATGCTGCGTTTAATTTCCTCCCGAGTGTCATTTATATTTGTTACTGTTGCTCCAAGATATTTGAATTTTTCAACCTCTTCGAAGGATAAATCTCCAATTTTTATGTTTCCATTTCGTACAATATTCTGGTCACGAGACATAATCATATACTTTGTCTTTTCGAGATTTACTTCCAAACCTATCTCTTTACTTGCTTCAAGTAAAATTCCCGTGTTTCCCTAATCGTTTGTGAATTTTCTCCTAACATATTCACGTCATCCGTATAGACAAGAAGCTGATGTAACCCGTTCAATTCCAAACCTTATCTGTTATCCTGACTTTCCTAATGGCATATTCTAGAGCGAAGTTAAAAAGTAAAGATAATAGTGCATCTCCTTTCTTTAGCCCACAACAAAAATATAAGAGTAATGAAATTTTATAGTTCGTGTAAGATAAATTTATATGATGACGCTTTCAAGTGCAGACAAGAAAATGTGGCGTGATTAAGATTCGATGTATAGCAAACAACTTACGTAAAAGGAATCGATAGCGGCATATTTTAAGATATTTCCCCCATATTTGCAATCTGTCTGTTATACTAAAGGCTCGTTTCCTGTCAGACCAATAAAGACGTATTGTACTGACACATTATAATCTTCTCCACTGTACTGCTGACGGAGGAGTTGCAGCCTTTTTAAAGAACAAATAATGCGACATTTATGCAAGTAGGAAGATTCTGGCATTGGTCAATCAATTTATGCTGAAATGGGGGTTACGACAAGCTCAATAACAAGCGATACGTCGCTTGTAAGAAAATTCGGGGAAAATTTCTTTTGAAACCTAATAATTCTTTGCATGATATATGACACAAAGCGCCTCTGCTACGTCCCACGTTATCATAAATCCTCTTACTAAACCACACAATGTCGTTCTTCATTCCCGGAAGCATATATTTTTAATCATGTCGTATAATCAATATCTCAGTCGTTATTTGATTTTTTTTAAATCGTGGAATCTACTTCAAAGACGATAAGATGATTGTTTATTAGGGATCATATAGAGATAGTTCGTTTTACGAGCAATGTTGAGCCTACCAGAAGCGCGGCGCACATTCACTGCGTGACAATGCTACTGCAGCTATATTTCTAATACAGTAGAGCGTCTCATTTAGGCACAATGAAAAGTAAACGTGCAGGTAACGTGTGGGGAGAAGACGAGCCGTGCGATAAACACGAGGGATGCACAAGATTTTAGTTACAACATTTATGGTGGAGCATTAATTGAAATTATATTTTCCAAAAACACACAAAACAAAAGAACACAAATAGAATAACGTTATTGTATACACATTTTAACAAACAAGCAATTGTAAAGTTTAAATAATTCAATATAACAAATTAAATTTTGCTACTTACCTTTATGATGTTGCTTTCAAGTAGGAGTTTTTACGGCCATGAATTTCGTTCTCTGAATGACTAACATAATATCACCGTCTTCTGTGGCCGAATTAACAAAACTACAGTACTGTAATTATGTTTAAGAAATAATGTTGTCACTTCAGACCAATACACTGTAGTTTTGTTAATTCGGCCACAGAAGACGGTTATATTATGTTAGTCATACAGAGAATAACATTCGTGACCGTACAAAATGCTGCTTGAAAGGAACATCATATAAGTAGCAAAATTTGATTTGTTATACTGAATTATTTCAACGTTACAATTGCTTGTTTGTTAAAATGTGTATATGATAACGTTATGCAATTTGTGTTCTTTTGTTTTGTGTGTTTTTGGAAAATATAATTTCATATTGGAATCCACCCCTGAGCATCAGTCCCACTCTTCCAGGGGTGAGCTAATTTTTTTAAGTTGGTTATTTAACGACGCTGTATCAAGTACTATGTTATTTAGCGTAGATGAGATTGATGATAGCGAGATGGTATTTGGCGAGATGAGGCCGAGGATTCGCCACTGATTACCTGGCATTTACCATGCGGTTGGGGAAAACCTCGAAAAAATTCCAACCAGGTATTCAGTCCAAGCGGGGATCGAACCCGCGCCCGAGCGCAACTTCAGACCGGCAGGCAAGCGCCTTAACCGACTGAGCCACGCCGGTGACTAGCTAAAATTTTATCTGTTTATATTATATTTAATGTTGCAATTATTAGCAAATAAATACATTAATTAATTAATGCTCCGCCATAAATGTTGTAACTAAAACCTTGTGCATCCCTCGTGTTTATCGTACGACTCGTCCTCCTCCGACACGTTACCTGCACTTTGTTTACGTTTTCACTGTGCCTAAACGAGACGCTCTACTGTACGAAATAATGTAGTGAGACACACCCTACATCTCTTAAACAAATCATGTGACATCCTGCAGTTCACCTTTAGTAATTTTTGTCACTTCCTGTCGTACTGCGTCCTTCAATTATTCTAAAGTATGGGGATTATTTTTGTACACTTTACACTTTAAGTTTCCCAAAGATAAATATCTGGAGTGGTCGGGAAAAGTGACAAAAGTCAGTTTCCACAAACCTTTTTTGATAATTTATTGACAACTTACACTGGTTTATGTCGATTTGATTTTTTTCTGTATGAATTATTGTAATGGGAGAAATACTTATGTATTTTTTTCCAAGCGAGCAGATATTCCGTAAGTTGTCAATAAATTATCAAAAAAGGTTTGTGGAAACTGACTTATGTCACTTTTCCCGAGCACTGCAGATATTACAGTAACTGAGATCAGGGGATCTAAGGCGTCACAAACCTCTATAGGCTTACTATACCATCATAATTACCTTTGTACTTGGTAAAATTTCATGATAGTTCAAAAAAAACTACTAGGAAATTATACGTATCGCGAAATTAACCGAGTTTGCCCTACATTTGTAATCAGAAGCGCTATCATTTGGGTCGCAACAGTGTAAACATTATGTATTCGGATTATGCTACCTTCGCACGGTCAAAATACCGCGGCCCTTCAAAAATCAATCAGTGAGCAAGAAAACCTGTCTCCGGTATACTTATGGTAGAAGGCGTCCGATAACTGGGCTACAGCCGGGCCGAAGTTAGTGGGCTAACCACAGAGATGTCACTCAGGAAAGTCTTTGTCAACGAGCAGCGATTCCCGGAATGCTTGTGTGGTGTGTGCGCAACAGAGTGTCGTATTTTCAGGCCTGAAAGTTGCGAGGTTGTAAAACTGCCGAACAAGCAGAATCTCTGCGTAACTGCAGGACATTCACTCGCCTCTATTATATAACAGGGTATCCGCCTAATTGCGGTGTGGTGTCGACTCCGTTTTTAGGTGCGTTCGCGCATATAGCATTCTGCTAATAGCGCCTTATTTCCCCGTCATGTCCGTTCGGCTGCATTAAAAATCTCGCCTTCAACTGTGCCTAGCAGATTTACGAAAATGTACCTAACATTTACAGAGGTTTTCAAGATTAAAGCATAATTGCAATTAAAATTTAATGAGAAAATTTTGAACGAAAAGCTCATACACGTCAAACTTTGCATTTAGAAAGGAATATTTTTTTATAGAAACAAAATATTTTTGCGACCGTTGTTGTGTGAGTTATCACGTCTTCGAGAATATTTTAAATGGCTTCCTACATTTTTTCCTTAATATACGAACAACATATTATTTTTATCACTATCCAATACTTCATTTGTTTTATACAGAAGCACTGTGGTTATGGTTACTATGGTAATAATTTTAACTGTTGGTATTTTTGGTTACAGTACGGCCCCGGAACAATTTTTTCATTGAAATTATTCAAGTCTGCTTCACAGGGAGCTTTACCTGAAAGCTAGATTTATATAACATATAGCCTACGTTACTGCAGGTACGTTAATACAAATATAATTTTGGAGGCAAGCAGACGTTATTCTTTTCCAAGTACTTCGTAATGTCACAGAAGTAAACACAACAAATATTTTTAAGCAATTTCAGTATTAATTGTATTCAAATTCACCTTTTCATTAATATTTTCATGAAAGAGCTAAAAAATGTACACATGATCTTTAAATTACTTTTATGCTCGACCATGCCGAAATGTAGTAATTATACACCTGGTAGTAGCCCTTTAATGCACCTCATTAAAGTACACCTATTCATTATAATTCAGTTGTTCAGCCAATAAGAAATCACCATTGTACCATTATAAAACCGCAAGTATCGATTATTCTCGGATATGCAATCGAAAGACAATTAGCAAAAAGTCACGGAGGCTGTAAATACAATACTGTCGTAGAAGGTTATGTTTTGTTACTATAATAATTAGCGTTAATTGTAAATAATATTCAAATAAATTCAATTTGTCATCTCGTTTTTCAATTCTAAATCAATTTCCAGGTTATATCAAGACTAATCTTCATGTTATTCTCTAGATTACATCAAGATCAATGACATTCGTGCCTCGGAAAAAATCAATACTTTCGCGTCTGCGCACATCTCACAATTCAGGTCAGTTCCGCTCCTCACTTACATAACCATAACATGAATACTTATGAATAATTTCAAGCTAGAAATATGGTCGAGCACAAAAAGTCGTATGAAACTTGCCTATAATGGTAATTAAGATGCTCGTATGAAAATTATGAAACTCGCTTGCGCTCGTTACATAAACGAATATACTCGCGTCTTAATTACTACCATTATAGGCTCGTTGCATAATGTACTATTGTTTTGTTAATAATCTGAATACAAAGATACGATACTTCAAGCTTCCATCTTTTAAATGAGGTTGAAGGATGTAATAAATTTATGGAATGAAAAATAGGATGCCCCGTTTAAAAACGTAACTATGTTACTACGCATTTCTACAATACTCCAAATGGTAGGCATCGGTCAACCCTATGACGTAAATACAAAACAATTTTCAGATTCACTAAAATACGCTAATTATGGGAGTGTCCCAAAGGTTATGGAACACCCTATATAAATAACTTAGCATACATCAATAAAGGAGACGCACTTCCGTTTTCTGGATTGAACACGCATAAGAGACATTTTTTATAATCCCAAAGCTAAGAAATGTTGGCTTCATTAACAAATTCTACGATTGAAGTAGATTATATGAGCAACATTGTCATTCATACACAGTAATTGCTTCTTTAGAAAATAACCACACACAATAAGGAAGTAGGCTCTACAAATAGTAACCATTAAGTCTTAAAGAAAGAGAAAGGCTCTACCTGTGTAGTAATCTGGCAGTAGTAGGTAAAAATATAACACTCAGTTCGCTTCATGTCACGAAAAAACCTACGTCACTGCTATTTTTCGTGACTTCTAAATCTATTTATCATTAATCTACTTACCAGAAGTATAAATAATTAATTTCTCTTTGTACATATTTTTCTTTCAGTAGGAACTCCGCCTCTTTGTTTGTCAGATCATTCTATGCTATACAAACATCCGGAAAGAAACCTGTCATTTCATATAGAGTGCATCGCCATTGTTCATTTTTTTTATTCTATTAAAGATCTATTCAGTTTTACTTAAATAAATTCTACGCGTGTGCATAATTTGCGAATATATTAACACTTAGATGCTAATGAATATTAATAAAACCCAAGCAATCGTTCAGTAAAAATAATTTTACACAGACAGACAAACGACAAACTCAAAACCAATTCGGTATCAATGATGGTGCGAACATATGTTTGCATGGCAAGCTGAAAAATTACTTTTTTTTCTGGAATTATAACACTTCGATTAACGAGAAAGTAAATATTCAGTAAACTATTAATTTTTAATACTTACTCGTAAGATATACAGAGTGATTCAGAATTCCTATTACACCTTTCTAGGGGTTGTAGAGGAGATTTTTTAGATGAAGTTTTGATAAGCAACCCATGTCCGGAAACGTACCGTTTTGATGCTACAATGACGACAAGATCAAACATTTCAAATCTACCGCTTCACGGTAGGCAACCCACATTGACCGAGAGCGACACCTTCAGTGGACAGATCCCACATGTCTTCCGTTTACAATCTCACGTACTTCTTTAATCTTCATGTCACTTGCTATTCAATCATTGCTGAAGATAGTCGTCTGGTGTCCTATTTCGAACTTGGCGTCATTTGCTATTCAGTCGTTGTTGTAAACGGTACAATGTACCATATTATTGAATACACGTTTCCTGAGAAAACCGAGATGTTGTTAATTTACGAACCAACTTCTTGGCCACTACGATCGTCGGACATAACTCCTCTTGACTCGTTCGTGTGGAGCCACATGAAGAGTCTTCTTCATGAAACTCCTTTGAGTCGGAGGAAGAACTGTGGGGCATTTGAAAGTTTGATCTTTTCATCATTGAAGCATCGAAACGGTACGTTTCCGGACATGGGTTGCTTATCAAAATGTATCTACTAAGTCTCCTCTGCACCCCCTAGAAAGGTATAATAGGAATTCTGAATCACCCTGTATAATTGTTGCATTTAACTGTGTCTCAAGAAGATCTTTACTATTTTCAGCCTTCCTCTTAGTCTCCTCATATAATCCATATATCTTAATGTCGACATATAAATTCTCATTGACGTATACAGTTCACTGATAGAATCCAGAATGTTCTATGGCATTGAGATATGGGGGCACTATAATAATAGCTGAGAAAAAATAGATAGAATACAAGATAAATATTGTAAACGAGTTTTACAACTTCGCAATTCAGCACCCAGGAAAACAGCAATGTTGGAATGTGGTAGGTGTAGCAGTAGGGAAGAAATTATAGTAAGAATAGCAAAATTTTGATTTAGAATTTTAAAAATGAAAGAAAACGAAATTGTTAAGATTTGATACATATATTTGGTAGCAAATAATAATAAAATAAATTGGGCTAGCACATTAAAAACTGAACTTGATGAACTTGACAAGATTGAACTGGGACAACTGTGGAGAGAACATCATGAAAGTCAAAATAATGTTTTGAATATTATAAGACAAATGTGTAACGATATAGAAAACCAACAAATGTTTAGATACATAAATGAAAAAACTTCCCTACAAAATTACAGGAAAGTTAAAATTGTATGGAGTCAAGAATCATGTATGTATGTATGTATGTATGTATGTATGTATGTATGTATGTATGTATGTATGTATGTATGTATGTATGTATGTATGTATGTATGTATGTATGTATGTATGTATGTATGTATGTATGTATGTATGTATGTATGTATGTATGTATGTATGTATGTATGTATGTATGTATGTATATAATGATATGTGATAGAAACACAGAATTGGTTTTGCATTTTTGCATGGATTAGGTTGGGAGTATGGAAATTCAGAAGTTTTAGATGTAATATAGAAAATGACAGATGCATATTATGTGGCGAACTAGAAACTATAAAGCATATTATAGTGTTAACATGTGTCGAGGTAGTTTGGAGTGAATGCAGTTTTATGAAAAAGGAATGGTTAAATTTGATTAATGAATTTGTTTTAGCCAAAATATCAATAATTACAAATGAACAGATAATAAAATCCTTAGGAACATACCTTTCGAGAGTGAGAGAAAAATGAATGAGGGAAATAAATATGTTAAAAGATATGTAAAATAAATTTTAAAATGTGCATGCATATAATGCAAAAAGGGCTGTGTGTGTGCGTGTGTGTGTGTATATATATATATATATATATATATATATATATATATATATATATAACATGTATGTTGATAAGTGAGTGATAGCTATATGACGGAGGTCAATGCTGTCATTCAACATTGTAACGCACTGCAGCCAAATAAATAAATAAATAAAAATTATATATTTTAATGTCGTCTATCATCTGATATCTTCTTCTACCTCAAACTCTTCTCCAGTTCACCGTTCCTTCCAGTGCATCCTTCAGTAGACAGTTTCTTCTCAGCCAGTGACCCAACCAATTAATTTTTTGTCTTCCTGATCAGTTTCAGCATCATTCTTTCTTCACGCACTCTTTCCAACACAGTTTCATTTCTTACTCTGTCCATTTCACACGCTCCATTCTTCTCCATATCCACATTTCAAATGCTTCTATTCGTTTCTCTTCACTTCATCGCAATATCTATGTTTCTACCTCAGGCAGTGCCTCACTCCACATAAAGCATTTCACTAGTCTCTTCTTTAGTTTTTTTCAGAGGTCAGCAGAAGATGCTGCTTTTTATAGGTCTCGCAAGCAGGGATTACCGACGATAGGAATGCGAACGAAACAATTCGATAAGGAAGGGAGGGCGACAGGAAAGGTCATCAGATAATTGAATGATATTCAAGAGTATAGTCGGAAGAGAAACGACATCAATAGAATCAGTCTTACATTTTGATAATACATTACGGTTTTAGCTTCAGTTCCACTGCGTGTGAATACGTGTCTTGTTCAAAGTGCGTTTATTTTATTATGTAGTGATGGAGCGTTCCCCTCGCAGAGTATCATTATTTTATTCGTAAACATAATGTTGCGCGCTTAATTCGCTTCGAATTTTTCTCTTGCTACGCTCTTCATTTCCACAGGCGATGTCCCCATCTATTCTTCTTCTTGGAAGAGGCAGTACTTCCATCGCCCCGTACCTCTCGCTCCCTCGGCGTGCCTACATACACACGTCAAAACAGACAGTAACGCCACCACTGTTTTTCCGTAATCGTTCCTTGCGCGAGCTATATATTAAAAGGTTCCTTTGCCATTGCTATCCTCCTTTTGACTTCCTGGCTGTAAACCATGTAATGGCAGATTATTAACAGCCTATTATTATTATTATTATTATTATTATTATTATTATTATTATTATTATTATTATTATTATTATTATTATTATTATATTATTATTATTATTATTATCATCATCATCATCATCATCTTAAAACATTTAAAGTGAATATTACGCTACATTATGTTTGGGCCCCTTCTATCTGTAAGTGTAGTCATATCACCTCTGCCCTCTGTACTGTTAATTTAGAGGACTGCTCCAATGGACAAACAACACTTAACATCTGCAGGCGGCACCGTGTTTGCCGAGGTAAATATTGCTTCCGAACAGGAAATGCGAAGCCGTCAATTACCGGCTATTTACCCGCTCGCGGTTTAATTACCCATAGCTGCCGCCAGAGCGCTCGCGTGTCACTCTTGACCTGCCACCAATGCACGCAACCTTACAGTCATTATGCTACAAAGTCACTGAATTATTTCGGGTTTTGAACTCATGGCCTTCAGCATCCAATTTAATACGTATTACTCACTATTACGAAATACGTAGCTTACTGGGTGACTTGGTGCGCCTTCACTCATTCTAGTTCTCATCAGTCCCCAGTTACCATTAAATATACATGCACAGTAATATTATTTTGTAGCCTGTGATTGCATTGCTGATGTACGATATTGAGTCAAGAAAGAAAATAAATTAAACTATTTATCAATGGACAAAAGCTTAAGAAACCAAAGAATAAGTATAAATTATACAATAAAATTTAGGGTAAAGTTGCCTAATTCCGTGATGCCCCTAATCCCGTGATACTTTTTAAAAATTGAATGTCAGTCAAAGCCTTGCTGTTCGACCATAGAGCCTACTATGAAAAGAAATTCTATAGGAGGACTTACTTACTTACTTACAAATGGCTTTTAAGGAACCCGAAGGTTCATTGCCGCCCTCACATAAGCCCGCCATCGGTCCCTATCCTGTGCAAGATTAAGCCAGTATCTATAGGAGGACATGGAATCTAAAATAAGACGACATTGCTGAAAAAAGGAGGACTTTTTAAAAATTGGTATGAACAAAATTAAATATAAAAACAATGGCTCACCTTAGTTCTCTCACTATTTGCTGAATCAGTATTACATCTGTACCCTACTTATCGGTGGAGCCCACTTTGTGCACAAAAGCCTGAAGAGACGAACTTGCATCTTGCAACAAATAACTATGGAACTGTTCACAGGACATCTCCTTGAAATTATATTTCACTATGATGATACTTCTGACTGTCTCCGTTAGCATGCGATTTCGTTCTTTTGTCCATTGAGCAGATATTAGGGAAAATACTCTCTCAGCACTTCCATTGTGACTTGGGATAAATAAATAGAATTGACATATTTTTAAGATTTCTGAGAAAGTTTCAGTTCTCGCAGAAGTATTGAAATTGAAGAATTTGCACCATTGTTTATCTAAAGTTAAATCTTTGTTAAAATTAACTTGATTGTCATATCTTTGTACATTGCAGAATAAAATTGATAAAATAGCTTAAAATCATGAATAGTGACATTTTTAAAGTGTAAGAATTCAATGCATGTCAATAGGTCATCATATTTTATGTTTTTTTATGTGCTCCATCTTCAACCACTGAAAGCAGTTAAATTCTTTTATAGGTTTTTATCATTTGTTTAGATATTCTATGCATTATATCGGACATTATTCAATATTCATATTAATTCTAGTTGAAATGCGAAATGCCGGACGTTTCAATTTTTTTTAAATGCCTGCCGGACGGGATAAAATGATTAAAAAAGAGGACATGTCCTCCTTTTGCAGGACGGATGGTAACCCTACGCCTACTTTTGGGACATCGGTGAACTTCCTAGCAAGATATCCAACTCCGTGACATTCAATGAAAAAAATGTATCACGGAATTAGGAGTATCACGGAATTAGGCAACTTTACCCTTCATAGATATATTTAAATTTAAGATCAATAAAATTTACCTTGTAGGCCCAGTTGGTACAACATTGTCTTGCAGTGAATGCGGACCCTGGTGATGATGGATTAGTATTTTTGTTGGACAAAGCCAAGATTCCTGAAAGTCCTTCTCGGGGTTCTATTTATTTCCCTCCATCATTCCATCGTCACAAAACTGTGTCTGTGTGGTGTAGTGTTTTGACTACCATACAGATGGCATCAGTCCGAGGAAGAATGGAAGGACACTGCAATCGGGCTCCATCGTAACCGTAAAAGACTCACAAGCTGAATTGACAGATGTCACCACAGCTGAGCCATGATATATACAAAAGCGCGACTTTTTGGACTACAAATATCATTCCCAGTACAGAAGCAGTAAGAAACAATATGCCCATTAGTGGCTGTGGTGCTAGCCTTTGGGCCCTTTCTCCGTAATAAAAAAAATCAAAATACAGTCGTCTTTCTTCTCGTATTACAGATGTAAGAGGTCAACGAACTCAGGTCTATCTCTGTACGCGAACGTTACTTTCATGCTACGACGTTGCAATCTACTCGCATCGTTCAGTGGCTTGAAATTAGTGTTTTTTGAATTAAATTTACATGAAAACCGTCCACGCTACTGAAATACACCAGAGATATAAATGATTCTTTCTTAGATTTTCTTTCGATATAGACAAAAATCACAATCCTACTCGCAATAGTTACCGAATAAAAAGGTGTTAAACATTTCGGAAAAAATTGTTTTCTGAGAAAACTACAAATTTTCCTGTATATTTATATCAAGTTTCTATAATTATCAATCTTAATTACTTAGCAATCAACATATACAAAAAACAAGTTACATATTATAACTGTTTATAATATAACATTTGTTACAAATACGAACGTTTTCGCCCTCTTGGGGTATCATCAGGCGGCACATAATATCAAATATTTTAAAATTTCAAATGTAATATGTTGCATATGTTGTGAAAAATGTGTGCACAAATGCAATGAAGACTGGATATGATACTTTCAGTCATGTTAAAATTTACTGTGTTAATAATGTACAACAACCATTGCCTTCTAAAATTGTCGATAAAAAATATGATGAATTAAAATAAGTTAAAATACTTAATATTTTATTGGTGTGAACACAATTGTTTAACAAATACCATAATTTATGCGTATTAATGTCTGTACACGCAAAGCCAATCTATCATATTACTGAATGCAAAGTCCAATTTTCAAACATGATCAAATATTGATATTGTAAAAAGATTAATGAACTGTAAATTATGAACTTTCCACAAATATGGCATTACACTTTTTTGTCAAATACAACATGAGTTACTTGCTCTGAAAATCTAGAGGATTATTTCACTTCCATCTTGTATGTAGTTGCTCAGTAATTACTCAAGGATAATCATGCTACAACAGCTACATTCTGTAAGTGTAGTTTTCCAAGTCATGTCAGAAAATAGTTAATAGTGAGCATGAGTGATAAATACATGTACTGCGAAGACCAAAAATCTAAGACAACGCTTTACAGAACCACTTTTAGGAATTGGTCCTCCTTTTTGGTTCTGAAAATTTGGTCATCCTAAATAATAAAAATTGTAGGCTTGAAAAAAATAGCTCATCTTTCGCACATTTCGGCCTTTACATAATCAGACAGGTTTAAAAAGAAAAAATAAATAAATTCTGTCTTAACCTACGAAGCTGTGTTTCTGCTTTCTATATCGGAAACTCTTATTCCAATCTCTTTGAGTCCGAGTTTAAAATTCTGGAGAACAAAACCAATGTTGGGATATGTTTCTCTGTGTAATATTTTGATTCTCTATGTTCAGTATTCCTCTGTTATCACGATGAGGAATCTCGGCGCAGTAGGAATATTGCATTTGATCAACTTTTTGAGTTGAATAGATACTAATGCTGCACAAAACGTAATTTCACAACAGAAATACAAAAGTAAACCAAGTGACCCGGGGGCCCCGAGCTCTAGTAATAGGAGCTTCTAATAGGGTTACAGCCCCTCGGCTGATCAGGCCGCTAATTCCCGAGATGGTTTCCATGTTTGCATAGTTAGGAGGTCATGGTAGAGAATGCAGAACACGGTTTGTGCATTCTCGCAGACATCCACTTGTCGTGCACCCATGCACCTGACATTCTGGTCCTATATTCAGTAGTTAAACATTATGCTTTCTATTCCTAGGGCTCAGAATTCGAGTCCGTTCACAGATCTCTTGATATCTTCTTCCGTATTCTCCCCAGAAATATTCTCTACACGTCTCTCTATAATATTTATTTTCAGATAAATTGTATGCAACGGCAAAAATACTGTTTGGATATGGAAGTCAACATTCAAACCCCGCTCTGGATATCGATGTTTCGCCGTTGTCAATGTGCTGCAATGTGTTGTCTTTTACGGATGTCCTGCACTCCGGCGCCATACTAATATCAAATTCGATTGTATAAGATTTGAATTCATGTGTTGAATACATTCATTTAAGTTTTTCTGATATCGATCTCTATTTCGTTATCATTCCACAGCATTCTCCGAACTCCGGCAGATAACGCAAGGAGGGGGTGTTCTAGAGATGAGTGGGGTGGAGTTGCCTACTCGAAACATCGATACGCAGCGAACCTTATTGTAGTCAGCCGGTGTAGGTTGGGAATACCCCTACCACAATAGATCTTCTAGGTCGCAGTGCTAGGTCGTAGAACCCCCTCTCGAAATCCAATTCAGTTTATTTTCAATAGTTGAACATATCAACACATTTTATTTACATCGTAACCTTCTTACATCATCTCATTCTTACACAAATAGCATCTTGTGACGACTATTTAACCATTACCAATATGAATTGTTTTGTTTACAGCAATGTATTAATTTTGTGTCATACTGGTTGAATGGAAGAGATGGCCGAATGGCCATAACTCTGCCAGTTAAAATAAACAATTCATTATTATTATTATTATTATTATTATTATTATTATTATTATTATTATTATTATTATTATAGCTCGCGCAAGGAACGATTACCGAAAAGCAATGGTGGCGTTGCTGTCTGTTTTGACGTGTGTATGTAGGCACGCCGAGGGGCGAGAGGTGCGGGCCGATGGAAGTACTGTATCTTCCAAGATGAACAAATGAGAACATCGCTGTAGAAATAAAGTACGTAGCAAGAGAAAAATTCGAAGCTAATTGGACGCGCAACATATGTTTACGAATGAAATAATAATACCGTGCGATACAAGACACGTATTCACATGCAATAGAACAAACTAAAGTCGCAATGTAACTATCACAACGCAAGACTGATTCTATCGATGTCATTTCTCTTCCGACTGTACTCTTGAATATCATTCAAGCTATCTCGTGACCTTTCCTGTCGCTCGTTCTTCCTTATCGCATTGTTTCATTCGCATTCCTTCCGTCGGTATTCCCTGCTTGCGAGATCGATAGTCTACCATACATTCATGTACAACAAGAATCACGCTCAGCATGATATGATGACAAGGGTGCCAGAGAAGAAAACACACAGGCGTACTGAATTAAACAGGGGCAAACATCTGGTCCCTAACACAATGGCGGGCAAAATGTAAGACGCAGTTCATGCAGTCTGCATGACAACAAAATGACACGGTGGGGAGAAGAAATACATTACTGAAATCTGCTGTTGGTTGGGTAGCCTGACTTCACGGCGATCACAGAGTTTGTTTTGTGTTGCAATACATATTTTGTCCGCCTGTCCCTAACGGAAGGAGTTTCGAAAATCGAAGCGGTTTCCGCAGGACTTACAGTCTAAAACTCTACCAATTCATCGACAACAAACGGATCTGATCATTGGTCCATAATTTCTGCTCGCTTCGACGAAATCACACGAGAGAGTGAAATACACTTCATGCAGAATCTTCTAACACTTCTTGTAAACAAAGTCTCCATAATTTCTCTAATTCTTGATTTCTAATTCTTTCCCTTCCTGATTTTCTTGCTGCTCTCCGCCAAAAGTACATTTCAGTAGTCAATTTGTTTTCATGTATTCTGTCTGATGTCCAAGATTCTGCCGCATGTAACATAACACTTTGTATCAATGACTTATAAATTGTTTTTTTTAAGGTCGCCCGAGACTTCGATGGAGGCAACAGTTCTAATGGGGACGGAACGGGCCGATGATGTTTTATTTAAAAATGTTCCTACTCCAAAGAGTACCAATTCATGATCATAATAACATATAGTTTAAAGACAGTCCTGTATTACCAAATAATGTTAACAATTTAATGTCCAGCAATTATATTATCTGCCAATCGAGCTGCTAATGTAGGTATTTATCAATTTAACCCTTTAGATATTCCTTTATTAAATACAGTTATTTTATTGACATCATCCAGAACCAACACATTTAAAGGAAATCAATGTAAAAATAATAAAAAAAAAATATTCACGTGAATAACTTGGAGACAAATGAACCGTGTATGTCGGCTCATTCAGCGAGATTGTCTCACATCCATCAACGTCATATTTTTCAACGTGCATTTCTTTCATATCTGTTACGTCGTAGCAGCACAGGTACATAGGTAAGGGAGGAGAGGGGGAAAACAGAGTCTTCTTGGATAGCTAAATTTTAAGTTACAGTGACTCGGAAAATTGACAGCAAGGGGGATACTACTCAGAAGGGAGACAGATACTCGGAAGGAGAAGCGAGTTGGTCACTTCGAATGTTCCTGAATGGGAACATAAGTATGGGACATCATAACTATTCAATATCTAAAATATTCTAATACAGTACAGGGTTGTATATTTTTCTTGATCACAAGCCGACAGTAGATTTTGTACTGTATGTGACACAGTTGAATTCAGCTTTAGGAAAGTTCAGTTGCGATTTTGTCATTTTTATTCATTTTCCTTAATATTATTTACTTAATTGGGGCGTTCAGAGCACAAGGGAATCGAGTCCACTTTTGGTCAATTGGGAGATATTTCGTGTGTACATACCTTAGATGAGGCTACTTTCAGAGCATAAAAGAATCATGTCCTCACAATCTTTGCAATGGTGCAGATGTTTAAATCACATTCGCCTTTAATGGGTTATTAACTATATATAAAGACTTTAAGTCTAATTTTCTGAAAAGTTTATTTTTGTGACTTGATTCCCTTGTGCTCTGAACGCCCCACTTATTACTGTTATATTATAGGCCTATATTATATTTATACTTGTTTGTATTTTCTATTTAATTATATTTTATTATACTGTATACTAATTAATAACCAGCCTTGGTTTATTTATGCTCGCTTCCACTGCGCCATGTTTGTCTAATCCCTAATCACCTTCACATCTGACTCGGTAGACGTACCTGATATGCTTGTGTGAGAAGTCTTTTCACAATCCCGGTGGAAAGCAAAGTGTGGTCTGAAGTGCCCGTTATATGGGTGTCACAATGTTAATAACGAGCATTGTATTCTTTCAAGACTCACTTCCGGGCTATTGATTTTTCCAAAAGGAACTTGCTTCGCAGTTTAACAAAACTATAAATTTGTGCAGAAGTCTCAGACGGCGACCGCCCCTATAAAACTTGGTTTCTCTCGGAAAAGAGGATAAATGTGGCAGTTTTCCCTTATGGACCTGGCGCGGCATTTGTCAAAGACAGCAGGTGTCCGGGGTATTGCGACCGGACTTATTTCCATTCGCAAAAACAATCGCGCCCTTAAATCCGAAGAACCCCCTGCGGGCTCAAATAGATGACCCACAACATGCAGGTGACTTGTGGAAAAAAAATCCAAAAATAAATAAAAAAAACGAGCCATGTGCCTCCCTGTATCCACCTGCAAAGCTTCCTGTCTTTAGGTAACGTATTGTCACTCTTAAAACTATTGTAGGTGATGCTGAATGGGGCGAGAGGAGCTCTGGGCAAGATACAGGCTACAGTCATCAGAGACTGTCAAACTCTCGTATTATCATTACTACCACCTCTAGTCTTACCGTTTCTTCCTGTTCACATCATAATTTCAAAGACTTATTTATTAAAGTCATTAATAAATAAAAATTTAACACGTCCGACCAGTATACGGGTGATTCTGAGTTCGATTCCATGGTCCGGTTATTCTGACTTGAATTTTTCGTGGTTTCCCAACTCTCTCTAGGCCTATGTCGGATAGTACCAATTACAATGGGCCACGACCCGCTTGCTTCCCAGTCCTACAGTCCTTCATAACAGCGTTTTAAGTCGTCTCACCTCCCGCGACAGGCCGGTCATTAGTCAGAGAAGTATCGGAATTTGCTGAGTGTGCTCACCTCTATCAAGAGGAAAGAGAATTAGAGTAAACTGCTGAAGAGAGTAAGAATTACAAAAAAAAAATTATTTCATTAGAAACGCATTGAAAAGCATAACACATCTCCAGCTGTCATCTAGTACAGTGGTTTCCAAACTTTTTGAAGGCGCGACTCACTTTTGGGCGAGATTTCAGTTCGCTGCTCCCCTGTGTTCACCTGGCTAAAATTTCAGATAATATGAAGAAAAAATCAATAAAACATGTACCTAATGATGGAATGTTGAAACCAGATCTTTTTCGGAGAGCATAGATCAATTTTATATCAAGAACTTGAAAAAGAAGGCCTTAAATTTTGTATAACAATTATTGTAACCTCGTATTTGTGCAAAATAAATTTCTCGTCTATGATTGTCAGCAAAACAAAAGAGAGAAATCGTTTTGAACTTGAAAAAAAGAGAGAGAGCGAGAGCGAGAGAGAGTGTGTGTGTGTGTGTGTGCGTGCGTATTCAATGCTTATTTCAGATTTGAGAGACTAATTTCTGAAAAAACAGGTAGCTACATTTATCACAATATATATATATATATATATATATATATATATATATATATATATATAATATATTATTTTACTTTTTAATTATTTAAAGATTGCGACTCCCGCTTTCGAAATCACTGGTCTAGCAGCGATTTTCCAACTTTCAGGGACAATCTTCGTACTAATATACGACCTCGACCACCACAAAAGTTTTTCCCTCAGCTCTCCCAACTAACACTCTATACCCATTTCTGGATTCACCCATACATGCTACATGCCATCAAGCGTCTGGATTTAATGTTCCTAATTATGTTAGGTGAAGAATACAATGCGTGCAGTTCTGCGTTATGTAACTTTCTCCATTCTCCTGTTACTTCATTCCGCTTAGCCCCAAATATTTTCCTAAGCATCTTATTCTCGAACACCCTTAACCTCTGTTATTAATATACGATACATGTAGTAAATTTCTTGACAATTATAATGGGTGTGAAATCTACCTGTAACTCCTATACAGTCTAGTGATATTTAACTTATTTTATTATTATTATTATTATTATTATTATTATTATTATTATTATTATTATTATTATTATTATTATTATTATTATTATTACTGGCTTATATTTTTATTCTTTGTACGTCTCATTTTTTTATCTACTGTTCACATTTTATTACGCATTTTCCTTTCCTTCTATATATTATATATTATGTCTGATTTCTACAGACTTATTTACATTATACGCATTTTTGTAATTTTGTAGTGTTTTTTGTATCGCAGTTTTACTCCTGGTTGAGTGTTAGAGAAGACCGTACGGTCTTAACTCTGCCAGGTTAAGTAAACTATTATTATTATTATTATTATTATTATTATTATTATTATTATTTCTTTGTGATCTAACGAAATGTCTACTGAGAAAAGATAAAATCTTTTGTTTAATCTTGAAATATCTCGTCCTAACTTCGCTCTGATGTTCCAAGTGCCAAAATGTTGCGTGCTTTTAGCTTTGTAGCTTTTCTTCTTGGTAAGGCTTGTGATTATTAATTAATATTGTTAATGATTGTTTCAATTTAATTTCCTTTTTATGCAAATCTTCTCCACTTTTATAGGTCTATCCAGTACTATGCCAAATAATTCAAAACAATTATTTTTTCTGTTCAATCTTGTTAATATGTTCCTTTCAAACTGTCATGTATTTCTCACAAATTTATAATTTATTTCACTTTTTTAATATTCGTTTAAGAATCAATTTAAAGGGGAAAACGAACGTATGAACGACTGACTTGACGATGGAGCTCGTTTTTCAAGAATTGTCCAATAATATGAGACTAACATTATGCTTCTGCTTGGATATATTGTTTCGTTTTATGTAGCAAATTAGGCTTTCAGTGCTCAGCAAACTTTTCGAGAAGGCTGACAAAACCATCGGTCCCAACAGCTAATTGACTGTGCTAAAAGCGCAGCCTGATAGTTAAAGGCGGCCTAAAAGTGCGACATTTGTCGCTATTTGCACACTTGATGAAGTTCCATTAAGAGGGGAATATATAGAGCCCATCAAACGTTATCTGTATTGGCCATCAGATTTTCCCTGTCCGACGCAATATTTGCACAGCAACAGTCATTTGTATGAAAATATCTTTCCTTCCATCACAACCCCATCAATGTCATCTGCTGACATTCCTTCCCTAGCCAACATTTGTACTTACATATCTGAGATCACCTAGCTGTAATGACTGCAGTTAAATTAGTAGGCAATGCGTTTCTATTTATCACACATTCTTCGAGGAAACAAAGCCTGCCGTGAAACCACTATAATGACAAAAACAATATACGAAAGCAATAATTCAGAAGCGTTAGAATTTTCGTGTTGCATTTATTTCGTGTTTCAGAGAGACAAATTAAACGCTGGAATTAAAATATCGAAACAAAATTATTCTTAATACAGAAAGAGTTTGGTGTGGACATAAAGTACAAATTACCTTAATTAAAACAACATGTAACAGGGGAGAGATAACATACAATTATAGCTGCCCTTTTCAGACGTTACCATGAAAATACAGTCTAAAAACAAGATAATATTTTAATTTTTATGCTCGACCATGCCGAAATGTAGTAATTATACACCTGGTAGCAGCCCTTTAATGGACCTCATTAAAGTACACCTATTCAGTAAAGTTAAGGTTTTCCATCAATCAGAAAGCATTATGAAAGCGCAAGTATCGATTATTCTCGGGTATGCAATCGAAAGACAACTAGCGAAACGTCACGGAGGCTGGAAATCCAATACTGTCGCAGAAGGTTATGTTCTGTTACTATAATAATTAGCGTTAATTGTAAATAATATTCAAATAAATTCAATTTGTCATCTCGTTTTTCAATGTCTAAATCAATTTCCAGGTTATATCAAGATTAATGTTCATTTTACTCTCTAGATTATATCAAGGTCAATGACATTTGTTCCTCGGAAAAAATCAATACTTTCACGTCTGCGCACATCTCATAATTTACGAGATATTGCACAAGGTCACTTCCGCTCCCCAATCTGATAAGAATAATATGAATACTTATAAATAATTTCAAGTTAGAAATATGGTCGCTTGCGCTCGTTTCATAAACATACTCGCGTCTTAATTACTACCATTATAAGCTCGTTGCATAATGTACTAATATATGCTAATAATGTAATAACGAGAAATTAAACGCAGATTAAACATGGGAAATTCTGCTATTATTCGGTTGAGAAGCTTTTGTCATTTAGTCTGCTTTTAAAAAACTCAAAGTCAGAATTTATAAAACAGTTATATTACTGATTCTGTATGGTTGTAAAACTTGGACTCTCACTTTGGGAGAGGAACATAGTGATGAAGGATCGGTGGAGCGGAGAAAAATTCTTTCCGGCACATAAATTCCACCTAAAATATTTAATAAAATTAAAATTAATAATTGTTCATTTTATGTTACCTCCTAAAAGCCCTAAATTGGATTTTATTAAGTCCTAAATTTCTCTTTTATAGCACCTAAAAATACGTCTGCTATTTATTACTCTCTAAGGCGATATTGAAGAACAATCGTTAATACTAAGGGTCGTTTTCGTCAATGCCGATGATTATTTTATCCAAGCGTTTGGATCGAAAAATTATGATAACACTTCTTTTCTGTTTCACCAACTTTTGGTTTTATGACATTATCTCAGTTTATATTTTATCCGTGAAAAATTGACCGGTAAAATAGGATTATCCAAGATAACTGGCATAAAACACACACACACACACATACACAAACAAGGATGGTGCAGTGATTGTATTACTCAACTTTCTCTTTACTTGGAAAAATAAATATAAAAATCATGTACAATGTCTGTGATTTAGAGAATGTCCATTAAAGCTGTGAAAGATGACATAGGTCGTTATTCGCCCTGAGCGACTTCTGTATCTCCGTCTCTCACAGCTCACAATCGCACGAGACAGTCGGCAGCAAACTCCAAAACAAGTGAAAACGTAGGCGAGAGCAGTGGATGTGTTCATGAATCAAATCCGTTATGAAGAAGAAGAATAAGAAGAAGGAATCGAGTGAGAATCAAAAGTCGGGGGAGTTGTTTAAACGGATTTCGTGTCCCGGAGGATTAATTTGGGGGTGCGGTGTTCTTGTCGCCTCCAGGGACGCGGGGCGAAATGAAGAAAAATGATCACGACACCACATCGCGCTTATCGCCCGGCACAGAGCTACAAGGTGCCTCGAAAATGCAGACATTCATCCCTCAAGACCAGATTAAGAGGACACCGTTTCACCTTGGCTCATATCTTGATAAATGACATTATTACTCATGTTGCACAGTAAGAGCGTCTCCTATCTATGTTGGGAAGAAGGATTGAAACCTGGACAAGTGCAAGTGCAATAAATTTGCGATCGATAAAAATTGTATCTTTTTTTTCTAAGCGAGTTGGGCAATGAACTATGGCAGTTTTCGAATCTAAAGAACTTCATAAAAAAACTACAAAAGAGACTGCAACTGTTTCATCATGATCATCGCAGATTTAAAAGCTGAATTCGAAGAAAGATTTAAAGATATACAGAGTGGGAAATGAAATAACCTTGCGGATTGAAAGAGACGATAGGATACACTTAAATGTATAAACAAAACTTATATTAGGTTTCGTGATTAAATGTACTGTTAATAGAAAATTAAGTTCGAAGTTTCAGAGCAGTCCGACAATATCGTCGCTAAAACACTCTACTCGTATACCGATGTAAGAGATCAACGAACTCTGTGAGTCTCCGTAGGTAAGCTGCCAAGACGTTGCCACGCGTTCGCTTCGTGCAATGGTTTTAATTTAGGGATTTTTAAATCAAATTTACACGAAAACCGTGCACGCTATTGAAATACGTCAGAGGGATATATTATTCTTCATTAGATTTCCTATCGATATGGACAAAAATCACGATCCCACTCGCAATAGTTACCCAATAAGAGATTGTTAAACATTTTTGAAAAAAAAAATTATTTCTGAAAAATCTATGAACTTTCCACCAATATATATTTTTTGTTACATATAACATGAGCTATTTGAGATGGCCAGGACATGTAGCACGTATGGGTGAATCCAGAAATGCATATAAAGTGTTAGTTGGAAGGCCGGAGGGAAAAAGACCTTTGGGGAGGCCGAGACGTAGATGGGAAGATATTTAAATGGATTTGAGGGAGGTAGGATATGATGGTAGAGACTGGATTAATCTTGCTCAGGATAGGGACTAATGGCGGGCTTATGTGAGGGCGGCAATGAACCTACAGGTTCCTTAAAAGCCAGTAAGTAAGTAGTATAACATGAACTATTCGCTCTGGAAATCTGCAAAGCTATTTCACTTCCACCCTGTATAAAAAAAAGGAATCAGAAATGTAGTACACGTTACAACAAATGTTTTTTTTTCTTTTGAACCCAACGGTCAATTGAGCAGTGAAGCAGAAGCTATTTTCTGCAGAAAGAAAGGTCGTCTGCAGTTAGAGTTCATGGAATTACATGATGTAGATTTAAAAGAGGCATTTTAAAAAGTACCTTCAGTCATTCTCATTACATATCAACAATTTTGGATTAAATATGTATTTGCAAATGAATATTCTCAGATTCAGAAGTTGGTGTTAATATTATGCACTTTTTCGATTCAACTAGACACTTGTGAATATGCATTTTAAAAAATTAACTTTATAAAAACAAATTCTGATTACGAATAGCAAATGAAGACTTAAAAGATTTGATAAAAATAGCTTGACAGTTTAGATCTATAACTAAATCAGATTGTTACATTTAATACGGTATATCTTACTTCTCACACTGAGAGTCCAGGTACTGCAGTAGTTTCCTTTCTGTAGTAATATGTCTTGAAGTCCACCGCTGTGGAATAACATCTTCCTGACCGTAAAACGATCGGGCCCGAGTACAAATCCTGGTTAAGACAAGTTACCTGGTTGGGTTTTGTCCTAGGTTTTCCCTCAACCACTCGAAGCAGAATTGCTGGTAACTTTCGGCGTTGGACCTCGGACTCATTTTGCCTTCATTAGTATCATTTAATTAACTATCTTTAATAGTTACAGGATGACCGAGATGACATAGCGGGCGTGGTTTCAGGATAGCCTACAGGTGGCGTCTGTCTGCGGGAGCTGCCAGAGAAGCCGCAGGGGCTTCAATAAGCGGACTGAGGTTAGATCGGGGGAGTGTACAGTAACTCCCTCGGATAAACAGCGCCTTGGTCAGTCGTGGAATCGACGGCGGCATCGCCTTCTGGTTGAGGATGCAGCAAATCCAGGCACATAAATTGAGAACAGATGACATCGATCAGAGGAGGCTGCAGAATAACATCACAGACAGGCGGAGGAACGTTCTCCAGTCAGAACTGGATGTTGCGGCTGAATCGATATAATGGCACCATGCAGTGAATCATGCACTTGAGGAGCGATTTTAAATGGGCTTCTACAATCATTCTAACATAAAGAGGTCGCACAATAAGCCTAAGGCTGCGGTGCTTGTCTGCGGGCCCTTCTCCAGAGAAAAAAAAGTCTTGCAAAGTTTACACACGAGTTAACAATTTTATATTATAATTGTTAAAAAGTGCTTTGTGAAATTCATTTTACTCAAATTTAACTGATTTATTATGTAGAGTTGTGGATTTATAAGTACATACAGTATATTATATCATTATTCATACAAATTCCTTTTAACAGCTTCGTGTATTTAGGTCAGGCATGGGGAAAAGGAGAGGAACTCGGTTTTTGTTTTATTAACCCACACCACTTTCCAACATCAGCGATACGCTTACTTCCTTCTTTGAGCTTCTGTTTGTACACAAGACGGCACCAGTGGAGGAACGCGACTGGATTACAACTATTTCGAGCTATTATTATTTAAATCAATGAGGTACTGCACAACTACACATAATTAAATGTAACCAAAATAATACTCTTTCATTACAGAATATGAAAATAATATTATTTTATTACGTAACATAAAAATAATACTCTTTTATTATAAAACATAAAACTAATACTCATTGCTGCATGGCATTATCAAGACATCGTGCTTTAGCACATAATGCTCTCTATTTATTATGCAGTGAATTGCAACTAATTCATCTGATTCATTAATGGATTTTAGAAATCGTCGTAATATAGCTACGAAGCCATTATGTTTCCCAATTATTGCTGGGGTGGATAATTCATACTTTGTCACAACTTCAAAGACAGCTATGAAAATCATTTCCCTTGTTTTGCCTCTCAAAGATACCAAATGAAGAAAATCTCCAAATATGCTGAGTTCAGAATCCACACTCTGTAGAAAAATGTCTTTTGTATCTTTCCGTTACTTTTTGCTGGTCTTCAACGTCCTTAGCTATTTCCGTAATTTTGTCTGTGATAGTTCGCGAGAGAGATTTATTAATTTAAATACTTCAGTTTTTTCCTGACAAAGACGCTCAGAGACAATCATCAAACATTCTCTAATAAATTCTCCTTCCGAAAAGCACTTCAAATTTTCGGCTGTGTGTTTCGAGATAAGATAACTGACTCGAATTACGTTTGTTCCTAAACAAACTGAAGCGGGCTCATGTCTAGTTTCCTTTAACTCTTATAACTTTCTGAGACGGTTTAGGCGTATACAGAATAAATATAAAAATATAGTTTTAAATATGCGTAATTCGGAATAACTTACAATCACAAACTTTTGTAAAAAAAAATAGTACACATACAGTATATAATGATACAGCCAACTATCTATTTGACAATCACAACGTGAAAAATGAAATGACATAATTGAAATATACCTGAAAAACATAGTTCACAATAATCCTTTGCGTGAAGAGTGTTAAAATGTCTCGCACATTAAACACAGCACAGTATAACAAGCAAAATGCCTTATCATTATGAGCGACACAAAAGTACATTAGTTCCCATTCGAGTTTGAAAACCTATTTCTTTGCTCTACCACGAGACATGACTCCATCACTGATGCCCACTCAAATGTTATGAAAGACATACTGGTGCTTGCTTAGTAAAGGTAGACAAGTCGTGGTAACGGGTGGAAGGGGTTAAAACACGTTCAGAGGGGAAGGAACACAATGAGCTACTTTTCCCCATGACTGATTTAGGCTATGGTACTGGATCTCAGACTTCGTATAATGTTTTAAAGTGGACCTGGATTAATATTAAAAATTTATTATAATTGATGACCCATTCTCTAAGGTTAATTATTATCGACAATTCTGCGCAATGTTTTGGGATTAGAAACAAATTCAACCTTTTTTAAATATAACATCTAGGGCAAATTAATGGTATCGTAATAAACAAGACAAGGAAGGAAACGTAGCAACGTGCAGAAGGTGTGCACGTATCAACTGAGCGCGTATCGACAGTTTTGAGCCCTTATATACGATGTCAGCCGACTATGATGGATGGGTGTGGAATTCTGTATAGCAAAGTAGGAAAGAGAAGATTTTCTGTATAAGAACTACAGCATTCGCTACACCATTCGAAACGCTTCAGGAGTTTTACACATATCAGCTTGCATTAACAAACATATGCCTACAAAAAACGTAGTTAACATTAAAAATACATCATCAAGCAATGACTTAAATGCTGATTTAAAAACTCGTAAAATTATTAACTGCGTTTATGTAGATCAGAATAGACGCATTCCTTACGTTTACGATGTGTCACAACCTCTTATTCAAAATAACAATACGTAATTTGATGATATTATGCTCATGCATAAGTACGTGGCATTTTTTTTCATCATAGCAATGCGTTGTTAGGAGACTATAGTTTGGCATTTGTTATCTGGAGTGTTATGCTTATAAATATGCCTTCAATGTTGCTGATTTCAAGAAAGTTTGTGCTATTTGTGAGCTAAAAAAGTTGGAATGTCAAGTGGGAAAAACGACACTTCTGATATATTTCTCTATTTATGTTTAATAGAGGAACAAAGGCAGCGGAGGCGGCTCGAAACATTTGTGCTATGTACAAGTACGAGGAGAATGTCATCGGAGAACGCACTGCAAGGAAATGGTTCTGTCGTTTCAACACACAACACCCCGTACAAAAGTTAGTATCCATCCACAGAAGATGTTTTGCGTCTGATGGGATAAAGAAGCGTCATGTACTAAGAATTGCTTCCCAGGAATGTAACATAACTGTTGGCTGACATTTACTGCCAACAACTAAGACACCTTGCGGCAGCAATTGAAGAAAAACGACCTTTAGATATCTTCACATATGAGGGGCTCGGGCGTTAAACATGGTAACCGACATTTTGGTCAAAAATGAGGTATGTAGCGTGTAATATATCTTACACCTTGCGTCTAATGCAGTAATTAATTTTCCAACATCTCAACAGATGGCAGAAATATACAGATTTTACTTTCCGGGTAATTATACAAACTGTTGCATGTATAAATGTTTACCTATATAATAACTTCAAAACACTAAAACGTCACTTACCATGTTTTACTCCCGAACCCCTCATAGGAGACGGTGCAAATACTCAAAAGCCTCGTACCACTGTGATCACAGTGAAAGCTTGATATCCACATTTAACAGCAACATCTGTTGCAATCTCAACGTGACCCGAGAGAAGTTAGCCGTAAAATCAACGAATGCGAAGTATTAATGTTAATTAAAAAAACATTCATTTGATAATATTAAAATAATTTTCCAACATAAATTGCTGGCTGTCAAGCATTTTCCGTTATTTGGCATGAATTTAGAATTGAGCTGATAAAATTCTTCCAGTCGTCTACAGGTTGCAATAACGTCAGGCTTTCGAAATTCATAGCATTGTGAATCGTTGAAGCAAGAAATTTTGTACCGATATTATTATTATTATTATTATTATTATTATTATTATTATTATTATTATTATTATTATTCCACACGATCAGACGATCAGGTATACCCGCAACTTGTTCTTGTCTTTAGTTACGTCTTAAAAATGTACGTATACTATCTCGTTTACAGCACTGAATTGTACAATAAGTCCGTATTAAAGCAGGAAGATAAAAACAATAATAAAGATAAATAGTAGTAATAATATTATTTGAGATGTCATTCTGGAACCAATCACAGTGGACACAACCGGTACCCGGTGTGATGTTTGTGGGTGGCTTTGGCAGGGGATGTTTACCTAATAATTTATGAATGTGCGTTAGAATTTCCGTGTCTCCCGCCTCCACACGCGTTATTTATGAGAGCGAGCGAGTCGTTCTTGTTTATAATTCGGTTATAATATCCGCCCATTCATCTTAATTCTTTGCGAGACGAGACCACTTTTAATATCAGACCACCGATATACTTCAACGCTCAGGATTCAACAAACTATCCGAAAAGATACTCTGTTCACAAATAGTTGCATTTATATAGTCAGGCGCGCCACCAGTCGTACTGTTATAACATCGACTTTCCATATCGGAGACTTGAGTTTAAGTCCCAACGGGTCTAAATAAAATAGCCAATATTAGGGAAAGATTTTTACAATGTAACACCTTTTCCCTAACTACTACTTCATAATTTCCTCACTTATCATCCTTGTCCAGTTCCATGTTGTATCATGGATAATATCGATGACGGAAAAGTGATCTACAGTTCGATGCTTTACTACAAAAGGGACCTGCTTCAAGTAGAATAGATTATACAAAACCAAAGTAGGCCCAGTAATAATAACAATAATAGTAGTAATAGTAGTAGTAGTAGTAGTAGTAGTAGTAGTAGTAGTAGTAGTAGTAGTAGTAGTAGTAGTAGTAAGGTAACCGGGAGTAGTAAGGCCCACCTAAGGAATAGAACGTTCTTTCTTTGAAATGAAAACGTTTAGCAACTTTTAAATAATGGAATAGCATACTTTTATAGTTATCCTATAATATTTTACTTCAAATAAATATTCAAACAGACACACAAATGCTGTGAGCAATGAAAATTAACATCATGTCACTGGCCTTATATCCTGCTGTGGCAGTTAAAAAGGCCCACAATAAAGAATATAAGTATTGAACACAATTTGGGCATATAAAGTCTTCAGTTTTTTCCTCAGTGAGACCTACACATTCATCGTGCACCCAACATTCACAAGGGACACACACATGTACTGTATATCTACAACAATTCTCTTCGCAGACAGAACACATCCGCGTCCCCTGGATGTTTACAAATCCTGAAGTTGATGGTTCATCCAATGCTCTTTCTGCATTAGGAATTGTCAGTTTTTCGTTTGTTTCATTTCTTGCAAAAAAGATTGTGCTTCAGAGTTTGAACTGTATAGCTCAGGGACTTTATGAATTTGTGGGCGTTTCCACGTATTTATTTCATGGGCCTTATTTATTACTCTGTTACTTCGCGTCAATTTTAATTTATGGAGTGCTCATACGTTCATTAGCGAAAATTTCACGGTAGCCCCGAACTTCTTAATATTTACACAATAGCATGCATTTAATATTATATTAATAACACACAGTAAAACGATTAAATATCAACTTAAATTTTGCAAAATTTTATAATGAAAGCAGAAATAATTACACATAACTTGTTGCCACCACTCAGATACAAAAAAACAAGAACCTAATTTCTTTATGCCTCACTGGAATGCAAGAAGAACTGGGTCTTAAGAGCTGTTGCTCTCTTTTGCAAAAGTGTATAACTAGTGGCAAAACTAGGTAGTGGGCCTTATAACATGCTGGACCTTAATAACCTCAGGTACTTTATTTTATTTAACGTCGCTTTCAATTTCAGGGGTTATGCTGCTTTGAAATTCATCTGGCTGAGAAATGGCCAACAAATTCTGTCTGAAGTTCTCTACCAAGAACGTGATTCTTCTATGTGCTTTAAAAGAACAATGTTATTCTGAAGTAAGTTCCCAGTTTGATATGCCTATATTTTCTACGTAATTGAGCAGCGATTGTTTCATAAATTTACAATATTGATGGCAGGTTTCTGGTATACGTCAGTTAACTCTCAGTTACTTAGCTGCTCTTATAAATTTAACTTCACTGATAAATTTCATGAGTTTCCGGAAAGTTAAATGTAGATTTATCAGCGCTTGTAACTAACAGTTGAGGTAACTTCAAGTTCAATATCTATTGTCGTCCATAGATGTCTCCATTAGTATTTTGTTAGTGATTTTGTAGTTATTTATAGTTACTTTTGTTTGCAGAAGTTTTCAGTAGTAATATGGCTGATAGGTATACGTGTGCTCTGCACTAGTAGGTGCAAGACTTTTTAATTAAAGAAC
This sequence comes from Periplaneta americana, assembly GCF_040183065.1. NCBI lineage: Eukaryota > Metazoa > Arthropoda > Insecta > Blattodea > Blattidae > Periplaneta > Periplaneta americana. The sequence continues at coordinate 87,108,388 of NC_091121.1, read as the reverse complement.
CGTGTCATAAACGATAGTGTACATATACACTTCCAACTCAATCGTAATATGATAAAAAAAATAATAACTTCTGCTTCAAAACTGCAACCGTATTCAGCTGTGGTGGCTATGGGAGCCATATTGATAAACATATTAAAATATTTTACATTCGCCCATATGAATGCTTTTATTTTTTATTTTAGTAGGTGATTTTATCAACATCTTAGGTTATTTAACGTCTGAATGAGATGAAGGTGATAATGCCGGTGAAATGAGTCTAGAGTCCAACACCGAAAGCTACCCAGCATTTGCTCATATTGGGTTGAGGGAAAACCCCAGAAAAAACCTCAACCAGGTAACTTGCCCCGACCGGGAATCGAACCCGGGCTACCTGGTTTAGCGGCTAGACGCGCTAACCGTTACTTTACAGGTGTGGACTGAATGCTTTTATGTATTCAAATGAACTTTTCAGAGCCCGAAATGCCATTGGCATTGGTAGAACACCCAAAAATAAAATATTCCTTGACTGACGACATACAATCCGAAGTTGATGACGAAAATTAAGCTTGAGATGTTCGAAATTGTCTTTATAAACACACATTATTATTGTAATATGTCATAGAAAGTAAAACATTTACCGTAAGTTACGTGAATAAAACGCCAAAATTTTAAAACTATACTGACAATATAGTAAATTAATTTATTGCAGTCTATATTATTATTTAATACCAGTTATTGTAGTTTACGAAACAGTAATGCAGTAGCGCCACATGTCGGTATTTGTTCGAATCAGTACTAACAGCCAGGTAACCACAGCCCGAGGTATAGTTACTAGTTGAAGCACAGATAACTGTGAAGATAACGATAACTGTTGTTTCGGAAACTCATTTTAAACATATAAGCATGTTAAATCATAGATAACTCTGTTTGTGCAGGTAACTGTCTTTCCAGAAACCGGGCATGAAAGTCTCGAAGTAGCCACATTTTGTAAATGCAGTCGCGCTTTCTAATTTGCAGTAAACAATACAGCCCTAAGACACGAACAAAGGTGTTTCATAAAAATCCAAGTTCAAAGAGAAAAAAATGCAACTCACAAGTAAACCTTCACCTGAGGTAAAAAAAAACAATGAAAATGAAACTTATATTTTTGAAATCAGCATAATAAAATATGAATAATCCTAAAATTTCGTGATTCGACTGCAATTATCAAGTGCGATACACAGCGCAGAACACGAGGCTTTAAGCAGCAAGAAAACACAACTTCAACTAGCGATTAATGCATAAGAAGGAAAACGATGATGTGGTCATCATGTTACTTAATGCATCGTATTCCAGAATCTGATTTGTTTTATCCAGAAACATATGTCGCACAACAGTGATAGCTATTTAAAAAATGTTGGAAAAACAAATTGACAGTACATCACCCGCACTTTATAACGGCTGATTTTGCACAAATCGTACATATTCCTTGTACATTTCGGATACAGTACTCTGTAGTGTTCTGAAAACGTTGTCCACTTCTGGGTGCCAATCCAGCTAACACCCAATCATACCCATGCGCCTGTTGGAATCGTGGAGAAAGAAACTGCTGGTAAACAAGCAACTGTAATATTTTCAGTATATTGTTGCGTTGTTGTAATGTATCAGATGAATTATCAAAATCTACATTATGAGAAATGTGTCGAATCATATGCTTGTACATTCGAAAAAAGTATCTGTCCAAAGGTTTCAACTCATAAGTCGTATTTGGTGGTATGATTTTCACTACTAGTTTTTCAAGACCATAGTCCCCTTCTAACAGTTACTTAATTGTATTTTCGTCGTAGTGGACACCATACGAGTCCAACAGCAGAAGATTGCGATTTGCAGAGTTAGGAAGGAATATTTCTCGTAAAAATTCTATCCATATTTTTTTGGTCATTTTTCCCGACGAAGTCCATTTTACTACAAGGTTGCCACTCTGGAAAATGCGTTCCGCAACTCTTTCACTTATACCTTTCGATTCTTGGAGAATCGGTAGTAACTTTGGCATCAGTTTTCCAGCTTTAGAAACCACCGGCATTATAATGTAGGAATGTGCAGTTGCCCCTTTTCATTGCACGACACCATACACTTTACTGGTTCCTTGACGTTCTAATGTTCTGCCGAAAGGCATTTCCTTATTGAACTCACATTCGTATGCATTAAACACATGATCATCATTGTACATGTCCATAAGTGGTGTGCACTCACGTCTGAAAGTTTGGATTGATTGTTCATGAGCTGTCTTGTCGCGTACCTGACGCTTTGTTACATATTATGTTATTTTGCGGCTGACAATCTTATAATGCTTTTTTAAAGCGATGCAACTAAGAAGGACTTGCGTTGGAGTATTTCTGATCTATGTCTAATAAATCACGAGCTGTTGTCAGTGTAATTATTTTTATGTCACTTTCTTTTATAATTTCATTTGACGATCGCCGCAGACAGAATTCTTCAAATGTTCTTCGGTGCACTACTTTCATTTTATTCATAACATCATTTTGTTGTTCGACAGCTTGCTTCATTTTGTATTTCGTGTGTTAACCAAGTGAATTTATGCTTCATACTGCTCCATGATCTATGGTTAAACTTTTTCTTTATGTTTGTCGGTACACCTGGCAGAATCCAATACTCTATTACCTTACATTTTTCTTCAAAGTCAATGACTCGGGATGTTTTGGGAGGGGACGGAGCGTATTGAGAACTGGAACTTTGTGGAGTACTTAATTCCTCTTCTGACGTAGTATTTGTTTTTTCAAGCTCCCATTCTCGTACATGAGGCATGTCATTATCATCATTTCGTGGTTCATTTTCATCAGTGTCCAGAGTATGATTTTCTTCAACTGTTTCCGATTCATAACTCTTTAATAAGTCATATATATCATCAACAATTTCAAGTTCCTTCCGTGACATTTCACAGTCTGTCTCCTTATAACCCTCTTCTTTTAGTTTATCCAGACTTTTAATCACTATATTCACTGGTTCATCTTCTTCAGCTCACTGCACATAACATTACACAATAAACTGCAAGGTACAAACTAGCTGACAGCGCGTCTATAGCAGTAGTCTTCGCTCTCGCGTCTAGCATTGCTGCGTGGTATAGTTGTTTGTAATCTAAGTAGCCCATGTCAACTTGATCTTGATTGGTCGCGATCTCTGGTGTTCATTGCGTTCGAGTTGTAAAATTTGCGTATTTTGCATTGGTTTTAGTGCTTAATCGAATGGTAATAAAGGTAAGTCTTTGTTTTTTTACCCCACCTGAAGGTTTACTTGTCAGTGCTTTAGGACATTACAAAAAGCCTTTGGAAGAGAAATCCTACCATACTGAATTACTGCAAATTGGGTGGAAGCGAGGCATTCTCATTGATTAAACCTATTCCTCAATACTTTAACTTCAGTCTATGGAAAATATTCACATGTTCTGTTACCGGTACGGGACCAACATCGCAAGCTATTGTGTAGCTTAAAATGGTACTATTGCATTCCCCTTTTTGCATGATAACGAACGGTGTGAAATTTGTAGAATGAAGGCATGGAAATTAAAGCACACCTTAGAGACTTCCTTAACGTCCTTCTTATCCACCAGAGATTCGTATTGGATTCGCCGGGATTTAAAGCCGGATCATTAGCTAATGGTGTTGCTGCCAGTGCTCATTCAATGAGACAAAGTGACAATAATTAAGGTAAAACTCAATTATATTTTTGCAATGACAAGAAGAAAATATGTCAAGTTTCCTCCGATCGCTTCTACCGGACACGTGCGCAGTGTTTCGCGAGCACTTGGAAATGCCAACTAGGCCTATTAAATATGAACATTAAAGAGTTGCATGACGCAATCGATTACATCAGCTCTGTCAGTTCTCAAATGGGAAGCAACAGATTACTCGGTTCGATAACATGAGAAACGCCTGAATGAATTATGTATGTTTCCCCGTTTTACAGGCACGGCGCTTCAAATGCGAGGTAGGATAACAAGACCCACATCTATAGTGCCATTTCTCTACGCCAGTGTTTCCAAAATTTTTTAAGACGCGACCCACTTTTGGACTAAACTTTTTACGACCCTCCCCCACTGCTGTACTGGTACTTAACCCCATTCGAAAAATGAAAATCCTTATAAAATCGAAGACAACGTTAATTTTATTCAAAACCAGTGAGTATCACCCAACTTCTAATGTACCGGAATATGCGAACTTGTTTTTCAATTCTCCTTCGCTTCATAAGGCCCGCTCCCACTTAGCGGAATCGAACCGAATCGAATCGAAACGAAAAGTCTGGTACCACTCACATCTTGTGGAATCGAACCGAACAGTACTTTTGTGTTTTGTCATACAAAAGAGGATGATTTTATTATACACAAGATTTATTAATTTTTCTTCATTTATATTAAATTGTGATTTTTGTATACGTACTATTTGACAATAACTTTCAATAGTAAATGAAATTAAGCCGCCAAAAGTAGGTATGGCTCATTTGTTTTTTCACGAAGGTTTCACGAGACCCAAAACAAGAAATTCAGTTCCGGCAGTGGAATAAATATTCTAGCGCCTCAATTCTGTTCTGTTCGATTCGATTCGACGCGCCGCTTTCTGCTATCTTCCATTTAAATACATTGTGAAGAGAAATTCTGTTCGATTCGATTCCGCTAAGTGGGAGCGGGCCTTTAGATTGGCCTTCCTTGGTGACGTATTTTTCGAACACTTGAACACTTCAAATAATAGTTTGCAAAGCCAACATGTTAACATAATAACAGCCAAAGTTAAAATCGATGGATATATAAATAAACTTGATTCCTGGTCGACATCACTTGATAAAAATGAATTTGATTCAATGTACTGGCTAGTAAAAAAAACTTCTGAAACATATTATCAGTTTCATTTCTATATCACACAGTAATACAAAAAAACCGGTGGTTTCAATTCATTATGCAAAACTGCAAAAATTTTGTCAGATGATAAATGACCTTGTTATAAACTTGATGTAGAAATGAAATTAATGATGCGAATAGGCTATTGTACATATGCGCCCTTGGTTTCAGCCAATGTTGAACGCAGTTTTTCCGCATACAAGGTTATACTATCCGGTCATTTTCATTTGAAACTTTGAAAATGAATGTTGTTGTTTATTGCAGCAGGAACCGAAACCAGGCGAACAACATGCAAGAAAAGTAAGATATGGACTAGATGTGATAAATAAATTAATGTAACAGTTAAATATAGGGAAAGCAAAATTGTACGCCATGTACATTTCCGGCATTCTAAAACTGTAATGTAAAACTCTAAATATATATAAAAAAAAACTTTTCAGACTTATGTTTTACCACATTTCTGACAATTTAAGTATGATTTCCAACATTTATTCTCAACCTCACCAGCATTTTAGACCTTTCCGATATTAACCCTTATATACAATGATTGTATTGTCTTGATTTTATAACATGCAATAGTCTAATCGTATACAAAACACTGAACATGCTTGCTTAGGCGTGTGTCAAATTTGCTTCCGCTGCCTGTACTTGAAACATCGACTACATTCTGACCGGAGTCTTATGTTCAACTCAGACTAATACAAATATACCGATGTTACGGCCCTACTTATTAATATGCACGTAGCCTACCACACAAGAAACAATTTCTAATCATCAGCGACAAAAGTGTTAACAAAAATCAGAAAATAGACAATATTGCAGAGATGAGTGGCTGTGATTGGTTGAAATTCAGCAAATTCTTACATTCCATTGGTGAATTGTACGAGATAGTAAGAAGAAAATCAGTTTTAATTAACGTGTACTATTAATTATTACAATCGAATTTAAGAGTCCGGCTTGTTGTGTAGTTTTGGCATTGACTATGTTAAATCCTAGACACGAATTCATGTTGATATTAAAACTGACGTGAGGATATCTTCGTTCGGTCCATTTTGAATGTGTTTATTTTTGTGTCGCTACGGCTTAGGATGAAGCTGAATATAACAGCTATGAGCCAGGCAGACTTGGGTCGCTGGCGCGTAGGGCTTGGGGGTCGTTGCAATCCAGTGCAGGTACAAGTTGTGAAAACTTGGTGTGATTGGCTAATCTAGGTGCGTCCAACTTTTAATTACACAACAACTGAGTTTATGTGGCAGTGACGGGAGCAGCTGGCGACTCTGCAGGAGTGGCAACCACAATGTATTGGAGTAGGGCCTTACTGTTATTAAACTCCTTGTTATACAAAGCAAGGAAATGGGAACATGCATGGATTTTATTTATTTTTGAAATTCGATTCCTTTAATAAGGAATATGTAATATAATCTGATAATGGTAGATTGAGAAACTTCAGAAATTCTTAGCTTTCTTAATTAAAACGCATGTAAAATTTATTTGTTTAAAAAAGCAGAAAGATTACTCAACTGAATTGTTATTTAAACATTTCAAAGTTATCAACATTAAACAAATTTATTATTTTATTTTATTAAAATATTTTCACAGAAATCTTATTAACTTTGAAAGGTATATACATAAATACAGAACTAAAAATACGAATTCTCTGCGTTTGTCTGAACCTAAATGTAAAACCAATGCAGCTTTTTATCATAGCATGAGTCAAGGTCCCAGATTATTAAACAAATTTTATTCTAATATTATTTTAACCACGAATTCTCTCCAAATTAATAAAAAAAAATAAAAAAAAAATATTAGATTTATAGTTCGGGTTTAAACATATTAAACACTTTTTAATCTGTATTCACTCTCAATTTTAATTTTATTTTTGTTTGTATTGGAATCCCCTCCTGGACACAAGTCTTACTCATTCAGGAGTGGGCTAGTTTATCTTACATTGTATTAACTTGTATTCATTTCAAACTTACTAGCAATAAAATAAATAAAATGAGATTATAATTTTTAAAATATCACGTGACCAGTGGTGAAGCTAAGATGTAAATACTGGGTAGGCTGAAAAAATATGCTTACCTTGTATTTTTTTATAGAGCAGATGTTTATCGGCTTTTCTATCAAAATATTTTGTGACACAGAACCCACAAGAAGGTGTTGACCACTCATTTTCACCCCCAAACAGAATACAGGTAAAACAATGTAACTTATTTGTCTCGAAGCACTCTGTTAGCCAAGGATATTTCTTGCACCACGAAAAGTGAAAATTTCTATTTTGTCTTCCTCCACCCGCTATTTTAATAAGTAAATGTGGTGTCAATCTCCTATCTATGTAAGCACATTTTGTTTCATATGTCCAACGTGAAAACGGCTTCTCTTTTAATTCTACAAATAATTAACTCACATTTCACACAAAATTAATATGTAACACGCATATGCATGCGTTTTTGATTAAACTAAACTCAACAACGCAGCGCTTTCAGAGAACACCACTATAGCGCGACGTAATATTGTGACGGAAGGATAGCCTCATCTCGTACGAAGATGTAGCGAATCGATACCCCGTCTTCGGTCCCCCCCCTCAAGCTTGCGAGTCAAGATCTTAGCCATGTCTTTAGAGGCTTTTTGCCTTAAGCCTCACTGCTCGCACTGCTCTCTCCATACTGGATTGACTGCCTACACTACAGTGAACTAAATATATTAGAAGAATTGGAGTGAAACCAAGTGTTACGATATATCGTTATTAGAAATAATATCTCAAATTTTTCAGGTAGGCTAAGCCTCAAAAGCCTCTTAAGAGTTTCGTCACTGCATACACTCGAAAATGTTAACTGATAGGTGTGACGTCTCATTAGCCATTACTCAAACAGCATTTATCTGAATCAGATGTATATTTGTTAGACGTTCATATATGTACGAGTACTGTATAAGGTGGCTTGGTCTCTACAATATGATGCAAGATCACTAACTTTGATAGATTTTTTGACAAAAAAATTAATTCATTTAAAATATGGTCAAATATCAGTATTTCCTTCTAACAAAATAAAAAATATATATTATTTATTAAGAAATGTAGATGAAAGGGCATGATATTGTAAACATGAGTTTGAGCAATAAAATAAAAGAAAGAGAACATGAAAATGTTAACAGTTTATGAGTCATGTGGGAAACGCTTCATCACTGCCCAGTGAATTACCACCATTATGAATTTAAAAAATATGTATTTTTTAATCGTAAATTTTTTTTCATATAGCAGAAGGACAGTGTTTTACGCACACCAATTTTCATTATTGTACAAGATACAGTAATGGAGGAAAAAAATGTTAAACATTTCCAAACATTTTACTGCTGTAAGCTGTACCTAACCCCTTAACTGTACTATATATATATATATATATATATATATATATAGGGTGAGCCAGGACCTCTGCGACAAACTCTGATGAGTGATAGATTCTCGCAATGAAACAACCATGTTCTGTGACGCGTCACTTAGGAGCTATACGATATTGAAGGAAAGACAGATATTATTTTGTATGAGCGACATTTACAATTATGAAATTAATTATTAATGTATTTCAAGTACACTTATGGATGGGTTACATAATATGTTCAAAGATTTTACCATGAACCTAATTACATTCATTACACTGATTTCGCAGTGGTTTTCGGACTCTGTCAAACATTTCAGGCCTGTCAGCAACAAAAGGTTATCGAAAACATCTGATGTGATTCCAACACGATAGGATAGTGTCCTGCCGCACTGGTTGTACGAGCACATCTGAACACATATGGGGAGCAATAGATGTGGAGAGTGGGACCTACTGCATGACCAGCAGTTGACACTGGAGAGGAGCTGATTGTGCGATTCGCTAATTTTGATCAAATTCCATACAGAACCGAAATGTTCAACAGAGTCCGATATTGACTACTACAATACTGGGTGTTCATTTCAAAGTGTGTCATTACGTCACTGTTGTGAGTCAGCGATTTGAAGCGAGTTTCAACTTTTATGTCAGAGAAGTTGCATATTAATCAAGGCGTTCAATCTGAACTTGAGAACGTGTACAGTATGTAACTTGAACGTCGTAGCAACAGATGGCGGTCTGTACAGTCTGTGTGCTACCGTAACCTCTTTCGAACTGTGTTTTGCGCGGGCAAGTCGCACGCAGGGTATTTGTTGTCATCCGTTGCATACCGCAACATTCCACAACACAAATCAAATGCTCCGTGTCCATGCTGACCGTCCAAGTTAATGTCAACAAATACGTAAGTAATCGTCTTAACCCTCTAACCATATCCCGACAATAAGAAAAAAAACTCACCTCAGTACGTGTTTCCAAACAGTTCACATTCCTGCCACTACCGGCGTTACTGCACGTATCGGTACGTACTTCCAGAGTCCGTGGGTATCCACGGACTCTGCGTACTTCAGAATGAACGCCGTACTTGCTAGGCAACTTCTCTCGCATTTAGGTAATACGCCTCTGCGGAAGTGTAGGAAGATTGAATTCTCTAGACTCATCGGCTAGCCACATGACGGCATACAGCGAGCCATGACACACTTTGAACTGAATACGCAGTAGTGTAATGAATATAATCGCATTCAGAGTAGACACTCTGAACATCACCTGTAACTTGTCCGCAAAGATACTTGAAATAAATTAATAATTAATTTCATTATAATCATTGAGATCTATCACTCTTCAGAATTTGTCGCAGAGGTTCTGATCCACTTTGTACACTGGATCAAAATGAAAGTGGACGGTGTCTAAGAGACTAAGTTAGAATCGGGTATTTCCTTGAGCGCTCGGGACAACCAGGCTTTGTTCAAAAGATTGCGTATATTCCTCTAGTAGTTATAATGGGGAACACAACTATTAATCACTAAAATCTTCCGAGAAAATAATTCATATACGTTATTTTAAAAGACAGATCGTTCAGAGTGTTTAAACAGTGAATATAGTAACACAAACACTATACACTGTATAACAGGTTCTTAAGTGGCGTACGACCATTACTCGTCAAATTGCCATTCTAACTGCAGTAAAACTCTCAGCGTAGTTGGTAGAGCGTTAAATAAGAGTTCGTGAGGTTGCAAATTCAAATCTTCGTGGAATTAGTAAACTTTTTCTTTTGTAGCCTTTTAAATGCATTAGTGAAAATATAACAGGTTTTCGTCATTTTTTTATCCTTAGAATACTTTTCGCTTTATTATTATTTTTTTTGTATTAATAGAAACTTTTGATGCTAGCTGGAAGTAACACTAAAGACGAAAATTAGGGGATTTCATATTAAAATGCTGTGTTAATTATTTTATTAGTCCCTGCTGCTTTGCACTCTATTGCCTAAGGAACATTCAGTAAATATGTTGAAGGTTAAATAATTAGCAATAAGTTAATTAATTTGCAAGTTGTGCTACAGGAAATATGATTATTACACTAATCTAAATCCGTGATCATCAGGACCTAAACGTAGTAATTGTAAACAAGAAGAAAGACCATAATTCTGATGACAACATTATAACCACAAATTGTCACCATTTTGTAATTATCTGTAAGTAACATGAATTAACATAAGCAAAATTATTTTATTATATTACACTAAAAGGAGTTGTAAAAAATAAAAGGTCAAAACAAAATATTCTCTACGGAGATTCGAAGCATGCTGTGAAGGTAGCCCAAATCAGCGCCTTGTATTATGGAGTTAACTAAAGCGGCGCACGGAGGTTTACGGTAGTGAACTGCGCGCTCACCCGAAAGGACTTGGAAAATTTTCACTGCTCAAGAGACCGGCCACATACACACATTATATACTATATATATTTTCATCAATGCAGACGAAAATTCTTTTGCTAGAAACAAGGATTATCATTCTTCATAACATCACAAATGCTTCCGACTTTTGTTCTAAAATATACAGACTGAATAATAAAAAAAAAAACTCTTACATATTGATATAGAATTTTGTAGAATAAATTACAAAAAATATTAAAAAATTTATGAATATTGACGTTTAAATCTAATATAAAGGATATATTAATAAAAAAAATGCTGTTATTCTGTAAAAGAAATTCTGGAAGATCTTAAAATGTAAATATATATTACTCTTGTATTACGAAGAATATGTAGACCCATGGCTATGTCGTAACTGAGGAACCAAGTTTCATAAAAATTCATAATTTTCAAATTTCTAAGATAAGGAGAGTAAAACTGTTTCTAGTACTTATTTTGTTTTGAATCTCTGGAACACCGTAATGATTTCATTACTGTTGTGGAATAATTTTACTCCAAAAGCAGATCTACTAATTCAATTTATGGTTCTGAATCAGAGTTTTGACTTTTGTGGAACCAGATTTTAATATTACTGTTTCGAAAGTTGGAGAGAAATGTGGACGTTCGTTGGATGGATTTGTAACAATTCGGATTGACTATGAAAAGTGCTTAAGTGATTTATCTGGTATGGTGAATTTTATATCTAAGTACAATATTGGTCCTGTAGAATTAAGGTTTGTTTTTTGTTTATTTGTTATATGTAATATTCAAATAGATGTTTCCACTTACAATTTTGCTTTTAAAGAACCCAGAGGTTCATTGCTGCCCTCACGTAAGTCCGCCGTCGGTCACTATTCTGAGCAAGATTAATCCAGATCCTAGCAACATGCATTTCACTTCCCTCAAATCCATCTTAATATTATCCTCCCATCTACGTCTCGGCCTCCCCAAAAGTATTTTTCCCTCAGGCCTTCCAACTAATACTCTATATGCATTTCTGGATTCACCCATACGTGTTACATGCCCTGTCCATCTCAAACGTCTGGATTTAATGTTTCTAATTATGTCAGGTGAAGAATATAATCCGTGCAATCCTGCGTTGTTTAACTTCCTCCATTCTCCTGCAACTTCATCCCTCTTAATATCAAATATTTCTCTAAGCACATTATTCTCAAACGCCCTTAAGCTCTGATCCTCTCTCAAAGTGAAAGTCCAAGTTCCACAACCATACAGAACAACCGGTAATATAACTGTTTAATAAATTCTAAATTTCAGTTTCTTTAAAGCAGAATGGATGAAAAAAGCTTAACCGAATAACAGCAGGCATCTCCCACATTTATCCTGCGTTTAATTTCCTCTTCAGTGTCATTTACATTTGTTACTGTTCCTCCACGGTATTTGAATTTTTCCACCTTTTCAAAGGATAAATTTCCAATTTTTATATTTGCCTTTCGTACTCTGTTTTGGTCGCGAGACAATCATATACTGAATTTTTATGGAATTTTATTCCCAAACCTATCCCTTTACTTACTTCAAGTAAAATTCCCGTGTTTTCCCTAATAGGTTGTGAATTTTTTCCTGGTATATTCATGTCGTCCGCATAAAAAAGCAGCAGATATAACCCATTCAATTGCAAACTCTCCCTGTTTTCCTGATCTCTCCTAATGGCATATTTTAGAGCAGCTGTCATCAGCACAGTGCACCCTCGGGCTAGCGTCTCTTACCCGCGGATATGACACTGTACTACCAGCGTCTCCTTATCCCTTCTGCACGATGGAGCATATTTCGTTGCATCCCTTACACTTTACCGTTTTCAGCGAGTGCTGGCGACCATTGTTCTAGAGCAAATTTAAAAAGTAAAGATGATAGTGTATTTTCTTCCTTCAGTCCGCAGTGAACTGGAAAAGCGTTAGTCAGAATCTGGCCTATACGGACTCTGCTGTACGTTTCACTGAGACACATTTTAAATAATCGAACTAGTTTCTTGGGAATATAAAATTCAATAACAATATTATATACAGCTTCTCTCTTAACTGGGTCATGTCTTTTCTAAATCTATGAATAACTGATGTACTGTGCTCTTATACTCCCATTTTTTTTTCAAAATCTGTCGAATACAAAAAAATCTTATCAATAGTCGACCTATTACGCCTAAAACCACATTGATGATTTCCAAATTTCATCTACATATGGAATTAATCTTATGAAAAGAATATTGATTAAATTTTGTACGACTTCAATAAAGGTGATAGTATTCGAAAGTTAGTATAGTTAGTCTTTTTCCTCCCTTCTTAAAGATAGGTATTATGGACTCCTTCCATCGTTCTGGTACAATTTCCTTTCCCCAAATAGCAATCACAAGCTTATAAAGGTCATTCGATAATACGATTCCACCGTCCTATATTAATTCTGCTAGGATTTGATAGATACCTGGAGACTTGTCTACTTTTCATCTTCTTTTTTTTTTCGACTTCAAATAGCGTGGGTTCGGGTATAAATGTCTCATTAGTTTGTATGTGAATATCGTCCTGATCATTTCTATTTGGTCTATGTACATTTAGTAGTTGCCTAAAATATTTTTTCCACCCGTTTAGGATGGAATGACGGTCTCCAAGCAAGTCACCATTCTCATACTTGATCGTGTTTACCCTTGCCTGATATCCTTATTAAATTCTTTTTTTTTTTGCCCTTATATAAATCACTAATGTTTTTATTCTGTTTGTTTCTACCTCATTCAGCTTTTCCTTCAAGTAATGTCTCTTTCTGTCCCTAAGTGTACGACTTGCTTCCCGTCTTTCATTGAAATAATCATTTATCTCTATTTGCTTCTACTGGATCATGTAGAGGTATCAACTACGAGGTTATTTAGCGTCGATGAGATTGGTGATAGCGAGATATTTGGCGAGATGAGACCGAGGATTCGCCTTAGATTACCTGACATTTGCCTTATAGTTGGGGAAAACCTCAGGAAAAACAAAACCAGGTAATCAGCCCAAGCGGGAATCGAACTCGCGCCCGAACGCAACTCCGGATCGGCAAGCAAGCGCCTTAGCCGATCTACGCCGGTGGCTTTCGAAGTCAGGTCTGAACCCCACAAGTGGCACCAACAAGGCACCACTTATGAGGCAACTAGGCCAGAAGATCTAACAACTCAAAAAACTAAACAACCGCTCAAAACAACTGAAGAACCAACCACATTTCTAATGCTGCTTTATAGCCGTCTTAGACCCGGTTTTATAAATACGGTTAATCTAAAGATTATGTTAAACCTAAGTTAAACCTAACCATGAGTTTAACTCAACGTGCCGTATTACAGAGTCTCGGTTAAGTTAAACCGTAGTGGAATACGATTGTTATTACTGCTACGAAAGAAAAGAAGAACATCGCAACTATTTAATTATATTATTGATTGAGGACCAATACCGCGTATTTCAATATGCTTGTCAGACTTAACCTCAAATAGTTTCTTAACGTTGGCTACCAACGTTATACTCCCAGACACAATGCAACCAAACTGAACCTTGCATGACCATCCGCGACGTAACTCCATACAGAATCAACTGAGTAATGAAGTCATAATATTAGAGTGCTTATTTTATGTTTTGTCTAGAATATTTATGAAACAGAATTCAGTCAAACAATAAAATTATTTTTACGAGTCTAGTAAACTTAGGTAATATTATTAGTGTGTTTATAAATCAGGCCCCATAGTAAATCTTACCTGGAGACTTTCTGCCACACACAGTACAATGCGAAATAGATTTATAGTAGATTTACGGACACCTCCGAAATCTTCCATCGTTTTCAATATGTCTACTACCAGAGGAAAAATAGCGCAGCGCAACTAGTAACTGATGCAGAGATTCAACAGAATGTTTTCAAAAATAAACAAGAAATCATTGACCTTTTCAAATAATCTTTAAATTCAAACCCTAAAACACATATTTTTGCATTTTCTCATTTTTCTGTTGCATGTTATTTCCGAGTTTCAATTTTTCGAAACAAGGTTAGGACTATAAGCCTAATTCTGAAGGTTAGGACTGTCTGCTTCGAAAACCTCAATCTGTTTTAAAACTTTCGTTCATATATGTATATTTCATTTATGCACTCTATTTCGAAAAATTCTTGGCCGCCGTGGTCGTTCAGTAATATTGATCACTCACATATCGTCTCTCATAAGCTCTTGGAAAACGTCTGCAATATCCATGTGTATTGCGGGAACCGCCATCTTGCACTGTTGAGCCTTGAACTGCAGTTTAAATGGCAGAGAACTGCCGATCAAGTTAGATTCAAGTTAACTCAAGATTAACTGGTAGTTAAGGTTTATAATACGAAGCAGAACGAATGAATGTAAGGTTTAAACGGTGTTTATAATACCGGCCCTTAGTGATAAGCTGGTGACACCTCAGATCTCGAGAGTTAAATCACGGAGGCAGTGTTTCCGTATGCGAGGGTGCTGAACCGCCGACTGGCCAGTCCGTGGGACTCGTGGGGAGGGGCGGCTATCTTGTTAGGGGCGCCGCAGAAACAACAGCACAAGTCCTGTGATACCTGCTGTAATTGCATTACAACCAGGACGTGATCCCCGCACTGAGGGACGGATCACATCTCAGACGTGCGGACTGCAGCCTTCCCAATCCCTTCTGAAGACACAGAAATTACATTGTTCCACACACTAATCAGCCTCATATCAGACGTCATGAAACAGAATAAGACCGTAGCAACAATCGCCACTCTGTATAAAGCTAACAACTAAAAAAAATTTAAAATTTTAATTGCAATTGATATAATTAATGCAATAATTGTTCTCTTCTTTCGCTCAATAGATACAGTACTCAGCTAAAAATATACGTTGTGGTGTAGGAACTTTGCTTTTGATTCTTTTTCTTGATTCATTCTAACCATACTATTGTGAAATCCGACTAATTATGAATATCTAATGATAATTATGGTCGAAAATTCGTGCATTTGCATACTTTTGTCTGGAAGGTGTAACTACTGTCCATCCGAGTGGTTATGTCGCATCTCGGTTCCCCTACCCGTTTCTGCTGGCCTCTCTGTAAAGGCTTGTGGTTGGACTGTCTTAGCTATATCCCGAAGACATTTGCTGTTCGTAATTGGTTTTCTACGTAATATTATACAACAGTTCAAATAACTTTAAGAAAAGGGCCCAGTTAAGCAAGTAACTGTCACGTGATTTCCCCCGTTTCGCGCGACATAACCACTCGGACAGACAGTAGATGCTTACACATTATCTATATAATTATGAATTTCTTTAGTTTATTAAGTATGGTTTTATTTTGCATATAAGTGTATATTTTCGTGGCTATTTATAAATTCATAATACTGTCAATATTCTTATGCTCTATATGGCTAATTTATACGATTTACAAGATTTTTCCCTCGTGAACGCAAAAAGCAGGGAGCTGCGTGGGAGGCATAGTGATGTTGTAGTGGAATGTGATTTGAAGACCTGTGATTTTATCGCTGTGATAGGTTTGTCACTGGTTTAGACTGTGACAGTTTCAAAATCACAACTCCGAGAAATCGTCATCTCTGCCCGATATGTGACGTATACGTGTTGTCTGTGATAGCTCCAAAGTCCAGACAACTGCAAGTCAAAATTAACTCGAAAAGGGATCTAATTAACTTTCGTCCCACTCAAAAGCATAAAATTATGCGGAAGTTATACACTCGCTATACTGTTACAAGAATGATTCACTTATCATTCGTAAACATTATTTAGACGAATATACGCACCCCCACAACGTGATAACAGCTCAGAGGGTGTTTCGTTTTCAGTATACACACCGCGATAATCACTATTCTTGATATAAGACATGGCACCGGCATATAAATTCAATTCGAAGAAGAGGAATAAACATAAACATCTCTCGGATCGTAATGAGAAACATGGATACTGTTGGGAGCTTACGAGAAAGTCTCTGCGAGGTGTACTGTTCTCCAACCAGGAGATCAACCGTGAAAGGAATGTGCTTACTATTGCGTCATCTATTGGAGCGAAGTAGATAAATAATATTATCATTATAACGTCAGTTTAAAAACCATTCGCTCTCCTGCATTTATTTCCTGTATGGAGAGATTAAAAGACCAGGAGATTAACAGTGATTTAATTTTGTAACTAGGGTAGTATAAACATGTGTGTATCAATATTATTGTTTGTGCTGTGACAGCGAGCCAATAGAGATATGAGTACCCACGTGTGTGACCTTATGACATCTTATGACACCAACATTCATTCACAGCATTACTCCCCTTCGTCTCATCCGGCAGAGACTTTCTCGTGGTTAGAGCACAATGTTTTAATTTGGTGCGGTGCGGGGAAGGTATTGATGAATGGAGGACCACTCTTCCTAGAACTGACCAGAGATAAGATAAGTTGTTATGAGTTATGACCCTTATAATGCCAAACAGATGACATCACTGTTGCCACATGATGTTTAATTATACCGGCTAGTTTGAGACTAGCTCTGTGTGTGTATGGATGTGTTATATAAGTTGACAATGTTGGTTTATATTTTAAAAGTTGATTGAATGTAGTTACTAGTGTGTCATTATGTCGTTTTCTGCGAGCAAGAGTGGCGTTACGCTGGATGTTGCCTGCGTGTAGGATTGATATTACTCCACATTCCTACCAGGACTGATCTCGTGGCCTCACCACAGTATTTCTAGTGTTTTGTTCAGAAATGAGTACATGGCAGTGATTTCTAGAAGACATGGAATCTACAAGTAAGAAACGGAGTCCTACAATCGCCAAAAACCAACCGAACACAAACATCATTTTTCCGGAGCTGTCACAGTTCAGAGCCGTGACGGTAAAACGCTGTCACATCTCACTTCTATCGTGATGAAATACGAACACTCAAACATCACGTGCTAGATCGCTCACTTGCATGCCTCTATAAAGAAAATTTTTGTTATATTTCCAGCAGAGAGTTCAGTTATTTAAATCATTAGCACCTAATATTCCACTTCCACCTGCACCTGATAGAGAATGTAGTTCGACGCGACTCAGCGTCTACAAGCAGTTGAAGAAATGGTTCATTCGAGTAATGTTGCGTCCATTGAGACAGCTCAAAATATACTGGCAAAGAATGGGTTGGAAGAGAAACTTGTATTTTAATGCGGATTTCGTTAATTGATACAACTCAACTACCCTTTTAGTCCGGATTAAGGAGGTTCTATTGCATTCATAAAATAGTGTGTTTAAATGCGACAGGCTCATGTCAGTTGATTTACTGGCATGTAAAAGAATTCCTGTGGAACAAAATTCCGGCATACCGGCGACGCTGATATAACCTCTGCAGTTGCGAGCGTCGTTAAATAAACCATAATTTAAAAACAAATAGCGACATGCATTCGTAAGTAACGAAATTCACTGGTCATGTGGTTAGCATGATTACAACGCAGAACAAGCACAAGAACCACATAGCCAATTTAAATTACAGAAACATAACTTCCACTTCCCTATCGGGAGTTGAAGAGCGATCCGCTCTTTTAGCTATAACCTTTACATTTTATAGTTAATTATACTATTTACAAATAAATATGATGTGTTATTGTTTTGGGGGAAAGAGTTTGGCAGTTATGTGTTGGTTTTGATTCTTCAGTGAGCAATTTTCAAATGTGATATTCAGCTTTGGCACTATATGAAAGATTTAGTTCTAATTCACGAACTGTAGGATATTTTAGACACCCAGTTACGACGCTTATATACATACCATGCAGCCATCCAATCAAATATCTCAAATATCCTTGACATCAAAAGAATGAAATGAGAGTAAATTATTTTCACGGAATTATAAAAATGCGACATTATCATTAGCGATACCATTAGCGTACAGTCAGTTCGCGTGATGCTGCTCACTTAGTACGAGAAATTCAGTTTTGAAGCTTCACATTGGAAATGAATTACCTTGGCATTACTGTCATTGATTTAAACGCGTGTGAAAACATGACGTTCTGTATGTTGGACTTATTTCTGTGTTAGGTGACGTCAGAAGGAAGGAGGTGGGGAAACGTTACAACTGAATATGTAAATGAACTCATCTATTTCTAACGTATTGAATGTCATAGGATAATGGAACCTCGTCCTAAAATATTAATGGCAACTATCGAGAAAATTTCCGACCAAAGGCCTATTGCACTTCACTGTCTACCTTAGAACAGAGAGATGACATGGCTGAACATTATGGATGAACTTACAGCCACACTGAGATACGTAGGTCAAGTAGTTCAGTAGCAGTTGTCGCATTGAAATGACAACTCGGTTTTCAATTGTAGGCTTCCCGGTGTTGGACCTAAGTCCATGGCATTGAATGTTACGTTGTACCACATTTTATGAGATGAAGTGAAATAAAATACTCCAAAGAAAGAATATTTCAAACAACGCAGGAATTCCACAACACTTAATTAAAGCAACAAAAAACTTCTATAGTCTACAAATGCAAGAATTTTTATAGCTGTAGATCATTCATTAAGAACGAAAAAATTATAAATGAGAGAGATAACAAATAGTTATAGCTGGAGTGAACAGGGATGCAGTCTCTCACACTTTTGAACTTATATTTCAATAATGGAATGGAATGGAATGGAAGAAAGAGAATATCAAACGCATTAAAAAAAAAGCATAACTACTTATACAACATAATTTTTCTAATGATAAAGTTCTAGTATAAAACTCAAAATATGATTTACAAAAGACTATTCATGAATTCCATAACATCTCTGAAGAATATAGTTATAAAATCAACGCTAATAAAACCACAGTAATGATATTCCGTGGAAAGTATTCTGTTAGTACTAAAATAGTTTCAGAAAATAAAATTTTAGAACAAGCCTCATATTTCGTATAAACAAACTGACAAGTGTGTCTATTAAACTGAAAGGAAAGACAAGGTAAGAGATCCAGTTGAAATATTATAACTAGTCTTGTAATATTGGGAACCATTACACAAGTTGACTGCAGCATGGTACACAGACCGGGGACGTGAACTAGTACGAGGACATTGACTTGGTTCTGCGATCGATTACGCGAATAACAAGGTGCACATAAACAAATCTGGACAGCTCTAAAAGTAAATATAAGCTATACAGCATTACAAAGATATATTTTTACGTATCTTTCGTTATGTGCAGAAGAATTATCATAGAATTATTCGTGGGTTTGAGTTTCCTCCTTTCTTTTCTTGTGCTTGTCATCTCGTATGTTTCTATTACATAATTTGCATGTAATGTTCCCATCATTCACTCCAAACACTCACCAAATTCCGCTGCAAAAATATGCGTCTGAGAACCTTCAAACTTCGGCATTATTATTCAGCAGGTACACTGTTTACGCTTGCTACGGTAGTGACTGGCGAACTGAGTATTCGGCAGATCCACTATTTATGCATTCTAGAGTACTGACTGGTGAACGGTGTGCATCCGAATTGGCTCTCATTTTCCGTATTGGCTCCTAGATTATAAAATATTAAAATCCGAAATCGGTTACATCCTAATTGACTCCAAAGTGCATCAGCATTTCCCTTCCCAGTGTAACAGACTTAGGACTGTCTACAATACGTAGATATGGTTAAAAATGTTGTTGCAGTAAATCAGTACTTAAACCAAGAGCTTCGTTTGTTTTAAATTTGTTGTAAAAACTTATACCTCACTTTTTTTAAAAAGCTACATCCCTGTAATATCACGTCGTCTATATTCTTCCGTAATAGTTTTAAGAACGTTTTCTTTCTCAAGTTGTGATTTACTTCTATATTTATTTCATTTTGCTGTTCAGTTTGATATAAGTTATGTGTTATTTTGATTACTAATTAAAACATCAATAAAATTTAAAATATTGGAATTAGCAGAATAGAATTGTGAATTCAGTTTTGAATGGAAAGACTCACAGCAGTTAGTCGTACGGCAAATAGAATCCGAAAATTCAGTCCAAATTTTAGGCGGGAAACTCGAGGATAGAGATATATGTTTCTAACACATAATCACAAAAATCATCAACTTGTGCAGGTAACGTCCAAAAATATTTGGGAACTAATTCGGATGACGTATTTTAATCTGGGAGCCAATTCGGAAACATCGGGTGAACGAATAATCAACTTGAAACCACCGTCACGCACCCATCGGTCCTCAACATTACAAGCCTAGTTATAACTTTCAAGATTTTAACAGTTCCAAATTTATAATATAGTAGTGTGATCTAGACACTTAAAAGAAAGGGACGGAACATTTAATAATACAGAGCTAAATGGAGAATATACATAGAAGTAATGCCAGACAATACTCTGTAGGTTCCCAAAAGTTGTACGTACTCACCAGCGAAAGGATCTACTATGGAGTGATGCAACAACTGATCAAAGGTGGTTTGAAAGAGGAACAAGCTGATAGCCTATTTCTGAACAGCAGATGAAGTAATATGAAATCAGAGGCGAGATAGTGTGAAATGAAAAGGGTTGGCAAAATGAAATATGTTTGATCGAAGGAAATTGTGGAACCCTGAAAAAAAAACCTTGTTCTACGATTTTGTTCACCACAAATATCACCCCAGACATCGAACCCAAATAAGAAGAAATAAAGGCGCACTCTAGAAGTAAGTTAAGGTGTAAGCCTAGTCTTACCATAAATTGAAGCAGTATATATTTATATGTGTCGATGTGACGGGAACAGACTTTCCGCGATGGTATCGCATTGGTTGAAGGAACCCTGAAAAAAAACCTTGTACTACGATCTTGTTCACCACAAATATCACCGCAATCATCGAACCCAAATAAGAAGAAATAAAGCCGCACTCTAGAAGTAAGTTAAGGTGTAAGCCTACTCTTACAGTAAATTGAAGCAGTATATATGCGTCGATATGATGGGAACAGACTGTCCGCGATGGTATCGCACTGGTTGATGGAAGTTGTGGAACCCTGAAAAAAAAACCTTGTTCTACGATCTTGTTCACCACAAATATCACCCCAGTCATCGAACCCAAATAAGAAGAAATAAAGCCGCACTCTAGAAGTAAGTTAAGGTGTAAGCCTAGTCTTACAATAAATTGAAGCAGTATATATGCGTCGATGTGACGGGAACAGACTGTCCGCGATGGTATCGCACTTCAATTTATTAGCGTTCATTAAACTGTTTGTTTCCTGGTTCAATAGTAATGTTCGTGTGATTCATATGTGTCTCTGCGCAATAAGGTCGAGAGCGAGGCTCGTAAACACGACGCAATGAGCCCTACTGGCACATGTGTAAACACAGTGCGCTCAATGAACCAAAGGACTTCAAGCGGTGCGGAAGCGTGGTCCGAAATGTAACGGGACACAGCAGTTCAAAACTAGAATTTTGACGAAATTTTAGTTGTTTTGATGTACATTTCAAAAGAACAAGTCTCCCCATGTCTATCCACCAATACGACCTTTAATATCAATAAAATTCAAATTTAGTTTAAACATACCTATCATTTCGAAATTATTTATCTTTTCTATGCTCTACAGTCCAGGATGGGCACTGGCCTAAGTTTATACCAGATATTTTACTCAATTTAATATTATTTGGACACACAGTGCTTAAATTAAATTATACTAAATTAAAATAAAATATATTACTACAAGGGATATAGAGAATTTTGTAACTTCTTGGACTAGTAGAAGGACTATAAGAACAAGTTTAAAAGAGAAACTTAAAATCGAACGTCTCAGTTGACAGTTACAACCGATGTTTTTTTTTTTCAAATGTTTAAGAACCTTTTATTCGTTAACTATTGCGAATAGGATCGTAATTTTTGTTCATATCGATAGGAAATCTAATAAAGAACAATTTATCCCTCTGGCGTATTTCAATAATGTACACGGTTTTCGTGTAAATTTAATTTTAAAGACCTCTAATTTTAAGTCACTGCACAATGCGAGTAGGTTGCAATAACGTCGTGGTAGAAAGCAGCTTACCTACCGAGACACACCGAGTTCGTTGACCTCTTACACCTGCATCACGAGTAGAGTTTGTTAGCGGCGATGTTGCCGGACTGCTGAAACTTCAAACTTAATTTTCTAATTAACCGTGCATTTAATCACAAAACGTAATATAGGTTTTCTATTCATTTCAATGTATTCTATCGTCCCTTTCAATGTGCAAGGATATTTCAGTTCCACCTTGTATAGCCAGCCATTATACGATTTACCTTTTTTTATACAGGGCGTTTCCGGGCTAGTGTTACAAACTTTCAGGGATGATGGAGAAGGGCACATGTATCAATTTGACCTAAGGAACCCTGATCCGGAAATGACTGAGTCGAAAGTTACAAGCAAAAATAGTTGTGTGGAAATGAAATAATTTTATTCCTCTGTACAACTTATTTATGTGTATTTATCTGTACATCATACACATACTGTATTCATCTGACGTTGTTTACGTTGTCTACTTACAGTATTCCATTCAGTGCGCTGTCTGAGGGGTGGGAACAGAAAACTACACTAAAGCAATGCAGATGGCGTAATGTGTAACGGACATGGTCGGTCCTGATATGCACGTCTGTAGACAGCAGTGTATGTGTACAAGTTGCAGTGTCCAGTCGATCAGTCCTAGTGAAATGGAGGAGTACACGTGAGCGGAATATGCAGACATGATTTTCGAATACGGATGAGCCAATGGGAACAGTAGACAAGCACACAGATTGTATCGGGGCAAGTACCCACGTAGGAGACATCCGGCCCATACCATCTTTCCACGACTGTTCCAAAGGATAAGGGAAGGAGGGCACGTGGTGCCAAATTACAATTCCATTTCCACACAACTATTTTTGCTTGTAACTTTCGACTCAGTCATTTCCAGATCAGGGTCCCTTATCTCGAATTGATACATGTGCCCTTCCCCATCATTCCTGAAAGTTTGTAACACTAGCCCGGAAACATCCTATATAGTATAGGTAAGAAAGAATAGGGACGAGCATAGAACGCTGTTCATTTAGTTCACTCATGTGACAATTAGTTTGTGAGAAGTTCCGTTTTTTAAGGTATAAAAGAAAGTGAAAGTAAACGTATAATGAATCTGCTACTACTACGGATAATAATACTGGGTTTGCAGTGAAAGACTTGTCCTTGGGCAGAACAATATGAGTGAATTAATGGTGTAAGTGTTGATGCATCTGCTATTATTACGGATGATTACATTCAACCTACAACTAGACCATACAAGTGATACCCAGGCAGAGCATTTTCGTTCCCAAACAAGTTAGGAAAGTTATCGGTTAGTATATACTGGAGTTTTAGAATTCAATCTCCGACACTAAATGCTTACGTCAGGACTCTACGAAAGGTATAACCTAGCTTCGGTACATAGTAATAATAACAATGGAGCATGACAACTGTAAGTGGGATTGCCACTAAATTGAAATGGTCTGTCCAGCTACTTTTTGACCATTTAAACGCACTAACACAAAACTAGCTCTGCACAAAATATTAGTGCTACATATTACAGAAAATATAATTAGATCGACAATACTACTGAACTAGTATATACAATATATATTATAGAATATAATAGTAAACATGATGCACATTAACTGTAAAATACTCTATATATAATTCATTCATTTAACGAAATCAACTCCGTTACGGTGAACAAAAACATATATTCTGAGATTATGAAATTCATATCTTTTACCAGTAAAAATTTGTTTAAACTAAGAAAATGTTCTTCGTATGTCACATGACGTTACAGGGACAAAATAATAATAATAATAATAATAATAATAATAATAATAATAATAATAATAATAATAATAATAAAAATCAATATACAAATTATCAATATTTACATTTTATCTAGTATATCAAAACCTATCCCATTGCAGTGAACGAAAATAAATAGTTGATAGCCGTCCCAACCAGAGTTTAATAATCGGCCTCCTAATCAATTCTAAATAAATATTTATATTTAATTCAATTTTTTCTTTAATAGAAACCCAAGTTAGGTAGGCTATCATTGAGAAATTTATTGAAATTGCAACATACGACTTAGGCTACAAGACAAATTACATTTTATAAAGAATATAAGTAATGATTAATTATTATACTAATCGATGACTTCAGTGCAGTGGTGGATATCATGTCCAGGGTGCTGTCAGGAACGTTTAATTTTCGGAAGACTTCTAAGGACTGTGCCTCTAGCCCCAATCATAATTCCTATAAGTCCCATATCTTGATGTTATATTTGGTCCCCTAATCGCTGCAGCATGGCAGATAAATTGCCCGTTTTTCTTTGCAGACTTCTCTAGGTTGTTCCTCACTGTTCTCAAAACGGACTGTGGGATCGAGAATGAGTCCACAATTTTTTTCGGTCTATAATAATGATATCTCAGCAGAAAGGCACCCCATTTCCTCGTACACCTTATACTTATCAGCCCTGCGAAGTTCATTGGCAATCACGGAAAGAATTTTATTATGACGGTCAATTCTCAGTAATTCTCCCTTCCGGCAAAAACCCAGTACATGGACTAAGATTTCTTGCTCATCGCATCTTCTGCACTAGGTAGTAGTATGATGTTATGAAATGCAAATCTTTTACGAACATCACATAAAATTTGTTTAAACTAATAGAATGTTCTTTCTACATCATATGACGTTATAGAGGCATATTTATATTGCATTACATCATTATTATTTAATGACCCCAAGCGTACCTGCTTGACAATTCTACCTTGCTTATGAATCCACGTGACGTAATAGATGTAGCTACCAGAAGAAGCTACTCGATCCGCTGTACGTTTGGGAACGAAAATGCGCTGCCTGGTGATAACAAACAGCGAAGTGGACAAACATGAAGCCTCCTATATAATCAGTAATGGCATAACTCTCTAGTTCACATTAGGATCTTAGGACATAATTCACAAAAGTCGAGAATATATTTTATTTCATATAATTGGCATTTTGCTTTACTTAGCTAAGCGAGGTATAGGTTAAAAAGAGCATAATGAATGTTTATTTTTTTAATTTCGTGTGTGTCTAAAATATATTCAAAATCTGCTTAATGCAGTTTTTTTATTAAATTTAGTTATATACCAAATCAGGTATTATGCGACATACTCTACTAAATATAGTAACTATGGGTATCAAATTCTACCCTATTCCCAAATAAAAAGGCGTATGAAAGTAAGACTCCGCTGCAAAACCTACTTAATGCATGAAGTTAGTAGTGATACTGCGTATCAGAATCCACCTAGTGCATCGATAAAATAATAAGAATGCATGTTTCAAAGTCGTTAGAGACACGCGTGTTTCCCCTTAGTAATGTAACAGCTTTTGCAGACTTTAGTTACAGTGTTCTTAATCGATGAAGACAAAATATTTTTCTCTAACTGAAGCAAACATAGTTTACACGTACCCATTTCAACATTCGGTTCATTCATTCACTCATTCATTTATATACAAAATAAAACAAGGAAAAATTAAAGAAACTCATTATTGCATATTTCGACATTACAACAATTAATAATAGCTGCTAGCGGTGTAAATTGAGCTATGGTGATCCTTTAGGTTAAATAGTAAAAGGTAAAAAGGTAAAGGTATCCCCGTAACATGCCATGAAGGCACTTGGAGGTCATGGAGGTAGAGCCCCATGCTTTCCATGACCACGGCACTAGAATGAGGTGGTATGGTCGGCACCTAAATACATAAATAACTCTCTTGATATTCGTGTTAGAGATTTCATTTTTTCAGGTAAGTTTAACAATAAAAGTGTACAGTAGTGGTAAAAAAACAGGACTGACCCTTGTAGCTGATTTCAGAGTCACAGATTCAAATTTTGCTAGTCACAAAACACATCCATCTTGTATAATTAATTGTAACAATTAAATTTATTGCATTTGTTCGATTCTTACAGTCTTTTGTTTCCTTCTGTGCCTCAAACTTACAGACGAAAAAACTTTGAGAGTTTTATTTTCATCTGGCATCAATATTACATTTCTACCTCTATTCGGCAAAGATAACTGCATATTTTTACCTTAAATAGCAGTACATACCTCTTGCTTCACTATCCATATTTAAATTACCACAGTTTGACACAATACACAGCACAGGATTCTTTTGTATCAGCTACAAGGGCCGGTCCGGCCTTTTTTGCCACTACTGTACATGTATAAAAGTCGTTAAAAAATATATAGAGGTGCTAACATAAATCCCGTGCAATTTGTGAACCTTTAAAAACACTTACCGTTCAGAATGACCGATACTGTCCTTTTAGTGTTAAAATAGTACTGTTTTATGAACAAAATGTATAACAATTAACCACATTGTCTTCCAGTAAAATATATTGTTGTAAACATAATTTTATAGATGCTTCGTAGAAACTCCGCTGCAAATCCTGCTTAATGTACAATTAAAGCATCATTATCTGATAAAGTAATTGAACGCATCTGTTGACAATTTGGGTTCTAATAGAAAAGAATATATGCTTCCAAACTTATATTAAGAAAGAATTTCATTACTCTTGGTTACCGAGATACATAATTTTCTCATGTTTCTCAATATCTAAAATTACGCATTTAGCAGGTTTTGAACGGGACCTCCTCATATGTGTGTCCTTTTTTCTTACGCGTATGGACGCATTCGTATACGATGATAAGAATACGTGCAGTATTTGTGAATTAGCTTATCCTATTGTGCTCCTCCATCAAGGAAATCGTTCCAAAGGGACATCATTTTATTTTTACTTCAATTTTTATTGTACCTGAGTTTTTTAATGTACTTCACTCCCACCCCTTCTATTAATGAAATTCAACCGTCCTCCACACGGATCCAAGACAGCATTACAGTCATAGTAGCCTTACGCTCAGAGTAAACAGTACGTTCCAGAAATATGTTCGCGTTTTCCAGTGATGAAAGAGCTTTCAATATTGCATCATTTTCCATTTGCCTACGTCGCATCCCGGTTTCCCCCACCTGCTTCTATTCGCCTCTCTGTAAATGCTAGTGGCTGGGATGTCTTAGCTCTTTTCTGAGAACATTAATTTCTGTTAGGAATTGGACGTCTACGTAATATTATACCCATACAATTGTTTAAAATAACTTAAATAAAAGGGCCTCGTTAAGAAATTAACTGTCACGTCTAAGTAATTTTAACAATGCGGGTCGGGCAGAAGTGAAAATTGAATTTACAGTACGTAAGGTACTCTTATAGAGTAAATGCTAGTGGCTGGGGTGTCTTAGCTCTTTTCTGAGAACATTAATTTCTGTTAGGAATTGGACGTCTACGTAATATTATACCCATACAATTGTTTAAAATAACTTAAATAAAAGGGCCTCGTTAAGAAATTAACTGTCACGTCTAAGTAATTTTAACAATGCGGGTCGGGCAGAAGTGAAAATTGAATTTACAGTACGTAAGGTACTCTTATAGAGTAAATGCTAGTGGCTGGGGTGTCTTAGCTCTTTTCTGAGAACATTAATTTCTGTTAGTAATTGGACGTCTACGTAATATTATACCCATACAATTGTTTAAAATAACTTAAATAAAAGGGCCTCGTTAAGAAATTAACTGTCACGTCTAAGTAATTTTAACAATGCGGGTCGGGCAGAAGTGAAAATTGAATTTACAGTACGTAAGGTACTCTTATAGAGTAAATGCTAGTGGCTGGGGTGTCTTAGCTCTTTTCTGAGAACATTAATTTCTGTTAGGAATTGGACGTCTACGTAATATTATACCCATACAATTGTTTAAAATAACTTAAATAAAAGGGCCTCGTTAAGAAATTAACTGTCACGTCTAAGTAATTTTAACAATGCGGGTCGGGCAGAAGTGAAGATTGAATTTACAGTACGTAAGGTAATCTTATAGAGTAGGTACAGAATTATTTCAACATGAGTTACTAGTACGAAGGACAAAACTTGCAATTGGAATTAAATGCAATAGTCTTTAGTGCGATAATATGCACAAAAGAACTGAAGCCTGTGTCGAAATGAACGGCCACCATTTTAAAAAATGTGTTTAAATATCCATAGTATGATTATTTTTCAATTTAACTTCATTCTCTATATTGTACGCTAATGTGCTGCAGACCGTATAATATACAATGCATAATGAATACGTTCGCATGGATAACTCAGTTCATGAGTAAAAACACTTATTGTTAATACAGTATTGCATTTTGATTAAACAAAAACCTAATGAAAATTATCAAACTCAAAATCACGATATTTCCTAGTTTACGTAAATGAATGAACTAATTTTCTTCCCTCCTATACCTAGTAAAGTGATTTGTTTGTGTTTTACGCCAGTATCATCGAACTACAGTCGTGGAAGGGGGTAGCAAACGGTGTTTCAGGTTCTCTAAAGGTATAGCCAGGTTAATATTAAAAATGTTAGTAAAAATAAAATGATGTCCCTGTATCTCCCCCAGTGGTCGGGGTTGTTGAAAGCATACATTTCCATGAAAATCTCGAAATTGTTAATGTAACATCACATATTTTCTTTCTATAGTTAATTAAAAACATTAAATAAATGGAAGAAAATTACAAACTTTGCTAATTAAAAACTGCTGAAAAGCTGTGTTCTATCAAGGGCCGCATTCCTTTCACAATACAATGCAGTTATCCTTTAAACACACTGCCTGCGGCGTCGGCATGTGTAACAAAATTGAGCCTGCGGGAAAGGCTACATAAATATTTGTGGAGTGATATCTATGATGTGTTTGGGACGAAGTGCAGGATTAACAGAGGCGCTGCAGCACCAATTATACCAGGAAAAGCAAAATGCATATCATTCCACGATTTGTTTTAACGTTTCGATGCAGCTCTCATCCTCGCGCACCATAGGCTTATAACAGACAGTATTTTGGAATATACTGAACTACATATTCAAGTGGACCCGAGTTCGATTCCGAACATGCAGTGTTGCCAACTGGACGGAAATTCCGTTAAAACTGACGGAATTTCAACGTAACGAACTGGAAAAGAATGGCTTTGACGGGTGACTGATTTTATTATGGAAATTACTATTTACATCGTCTTTTGACTTTTTTAGCTGCTCTTATTTTAATTGCTTAATTTTTAGGGGATCGCAAACCAACCCAGCACATCAACTGCAGAACTAGAGGCAGATGATGTAGATGAATTATTACTTTAATCAAGATTGGCAAGTAATTTGTGTTAAAACTCGCTTTTTATTTCTATATGAGTACTTTTTTTTTTTTGACGGATTCTGACGGATTTCCAGGTGTTAGACTGACGGAGATACAATTTATGTGTTGGCAACACTGCGAACATGAATATACTCTAAACTGGTTACGGCTTAACGAACGTAGAAATTTTCATTCCTTTATTCTCCTTTTCCAAGTCCTTCACACCTCTACACCTACATACCTTGTCTCCCGTTTCAGTTACATGTCATCATATCATAATCTCTTCACACGCACGCAAAATAGCCGCATACTAGCCATATCAACGCATAAGACATCATCGTATTCATCATTATCGCGCTTGTGGAATACCCTACTCAGTGACATCAGGTTCTGTTGGAATTTAGCAGTGTTGAAAAACAACCTTATTAAGCATTTTCTTACTGCGTAGAATAGGTTTAATTTTTACTTAATTAATAAAAAATGTTCTTTCTTCTTAACTTCTACAATAAACTGTCTAGCCTTTATTAATCAGTTAATCTTTTAGTACTTTGATTTTAATTGTATTTGTAAATTTAATATTAATTGTAATTGTATTCTTAATATTGTAATTGTAATCCCCTGATACAGGGGAAGAGAAGGCCTGATGGTCTTATCTCTACCAGATTAAATAAATAAATAAAATATACATTTGCTTTCCTTCCATAGGAACTGGCTATACGCATGCAGTGTTCATCTTGTACTATGCAAAATCGTTCTTACATTTTAACAATGAGAGAGAGAACGGAACGGAGTCATGGCTGAGAAAGCTGTCTTGGTTGTTTTTAAAAGAACTTGCTTTCTTCTTATGTGCTCTTGTATGTTAGTTCTCTTTTAGACTTTTTTTATTTCTATTTATTTAATTGAACTCGTCTTTTACAAACAGCAGTGCGCAAGCTTTCGTATGTTCACATTGCTACACGAGCTCTGTCCCAGATATACAGAATGAACTGTAAATAATATCATTAATTTCAGGGGGTTGTTCTTTGAGATATTTCAAACAAAACACTTTAATATAATTTTGCTCGTTTTTGCTTCATTTTCGAGATAAAAATTGATTTATATGGAACATTTCATGGCGTGTTTTGGGAAAGCCATTGATTTACAAATGAGCCGTTGATAGCAGAAGTGGTGTAAGTCAAAAATGGGTAATTAGGGTTAAAGTAAACTTTCTGTAAAATACAGCGCAAGTAGCAATTAATATCCAATTTATTTAAACTATTAGTAGTCAATCTATAGCACGAAGGACATATTAATTGCTACTTTGCGCTGTATTTTACAGAATTTTTACTTTAAACCTCATTACTCAATTTTGACTTATACCACTTTTGCTCTGAACGGCTCAAATATGTTCAGTCAGTTTAAGAGAGCAGACTATAAGCACTAACATGAGCTGTTGCCAAGAGTTCAATAGGAGATTAGCAATGGCAAAGGAAGCTTTTAATAGAAAAAGGAGCATCTTCTGCGAACCTCTGGAGAAATAACTAAGGAAGAGACTAATGAAGTACTTTGTGTGGAGTGGAGCATTGTATGAGGCAGAAACTTGGACATTACGACGAAGTGAAGAGAAGCGACTAGAAGCATTTGAAATGTGGATTTGGAGAAGGCTGGAGTGTGTGAAATGGACAGACAGAATAAGAACCGAAGCTGTGTTGGAAAGAGTGGATAGAGAAAGAATCATGCTGAAACTGATCAGAAAGAGGAAAAGGAATTGGTTGGGTCACTGGCTGAGAAGAAACTGCCTTGTGAAGAAAGTGGAAGTAATGGAGAACGAGAGAAGAATTCGGGGCAGAAGATATCAGATGATAGACGACATTAAGATACATAGGTCATATGAAGAGACAAAGAGGAAGGCAGAAAATAGGAAAGGAAAATGCTGAGTTTGCAATGAAAGGCCTGCCCTTTGGCAGAACACGATGAATGAAATGAATGTATTATGATAATAAATGATTGAAAGAATTTTAGTTTTGTTCTTTGAATGTGCAGAAATTTGATCCGAACAAATGTAACATTTTAAAATTCCTTTGCAGAACGAAAAGTTACATTTGTTCGGATCAAATTTTTGCACATTTAAATGACAAAACTAAAATTTTTCAGTCATTTATTATCATAATACATTGTTATCTTAAATTCACTGAGCATATTGGAAATTAAATCAATGGCTTTCCCAAAATACGTTATGAAATGTTTTATGTAAAACCATTTTTATCTCGAAAAGGAAGCAAAAACGAGCAAAATTGTATTAAACTTTTCTGTTTTAAATATCTCAAAGAATAACCTTCTGACATTATTTACGGTTCACCTATATAATCACCCCACAAGCAACTGCACTGAGTACGGACCGACAACATATTGTGGAAACAAAAAATGCTATCAGTATTCCAACAGTAAAACTCCTTTATCACATATAACAGATTTATTAGTCTAATGGACTTTAAAGACAACCACTTTTATCAATTACACTATTCTGCCATCTAGCGACTGCAAAAGAAAGCACGATATAACCCTTATGGAATTTCATGGAATAATACCTTGCAACTGTACTCCCATTTAGTGGTCGTTACCAAAAAAGATCTTTTCAACAGTGGAGGCTCTGGTGGTTGTTTTCTTTTATGTTGCCATTTCATAACAATCCTGTGAATTTGAAATCGATTCCCGGCGTACCCCCGATTTATAAATTGTATTGGACAAGCCTGTGGTCCAAAAAACACTAGGGTTTTCTTCGGAAGCTCCAGTTCCCTTGTGATATTCCAACAAATCTCCAACAACATCATCATCATCATCATCTCATCTTATGGAGGGTGTAGTGTAGACCAGGCTCATATGGCACACCCTGGGCAATGACTGTCGACAAATATGTCTCTACACAACCGGCTTCATATAGGTGAATGACAAACAGTCAAGTTCTTATTATAAAAAAACAATTTTATATACACAATAAATTAATAAAATATAAATAATTTGAAAAACAATATCTACAACAATTGCATAACATACTATAGTGCACATAATGAAAGATAAAGCACCATTACTAAACTAACAAATAATAATAAATAATAATAATAATATAATAATAATAATAATAATGTACGACAAAAGTATAAATACATATATGTATGGAGTAATTACAAAAGATCGACCAGGAATGAAGGTACTGTATAAGTGACATAGATTCTTAAAGTTCTGGTTCCTTCACATTTCTTATTACTAGGAAATCTAGAGTGCTTGGGCGTGGGTTCGATTCCCAATTGTGCTGATTACCTGGTTAAGGTTTTTTCCGAGTTTCTTCCCAACCATAAGGCGAATGTCAGATAATCTATGGCGAATCCTAGGCCTCATCTGGCCAAATACTATTTCACTATCACCAATCCCTTCGACGCCAAATAACCTAGTAGATTATACAGCGTCGTTAAAGAACCAACTAAAAATCTAGAGTGAAAGAGCTGATATGCGGATTTGGGATTCACATTTTTATTTCAAATGAGGGGTCGAAAGCATAAGGGGTATAAGTGCACTTTTCAAAATATTTGAGTCAAACATAGGAAAGTGAAGCTAAAATTCCCCTTTATTCTGTACACAAAGGCTATATGTGTTACTCGAATAAGTACTGCATTATAGAAGTCCATTGTGCTACTTCAGAATTTTGACGTGGACGAGAAATGACGGGCGAATTTTATCTGTAGCCCTGTATCAGAGACAGGTTCCTTTAACGTGCCGTAAATCTACGACAATGGACTCTTAGCTTTACTTCTCTTCCGAAGAAAGCCATAGCAATTTTATTGTCTTTAAATACCCATTGCCTCCGGCTCGGTTTGAACTCGCGAACCTCGAATCCAATGGCAATCATGGTAACCAACTAGACTACTGAAGACGATTATTATTATTATTATTATTATTATTATTATTATTATTATTATTATTATTATCAACATCATTTGTTTTCTTAGCCGTTATTATTATTATTATTATTATTATTATTATTATTATTATTATTATTATTATTACATGGTATTATTATTACATGGTTTTACTAAAGGTAAATCAACAACTACAAACTTAGTATCCTACCTTAACCTTGTTATGCCTGTTGTTGAAACTCAAGGTAAAATTGACTCAATTTATATCGACTTTAGCAAAGCGTTTGATGTTGTACCTCACAATATTTTGATAAATAAATTTGAAAACTTTGATCTCTCTCCTAACTATGTGAGCTGGGTTGAAAACTATTTAACTAATAGACAATGTTGTGTTCATCTAGGAGATTCTCTCTCGGACCCATTCAATTGTTTATGTGGAGTTCCCAATGGATCTACATTGGGCCCTCTATTATTTTTATTATTTATAGATAACATGTGTAAAATAATAAGTTCAAACTACCTGTTATTTGCCGATGATCTCAAAATCTTTCGCTCAATAAATAGTTCTGCCGATTGCCAACACTTCAAAATGATATTAACTCTATTGAACTTTGGTCTGACAATAATGGAATGAAAATTAATGAAACTAAAACTTTTATCATTTCGTACTCAGGAAAAACTATTTCCATAACATTTAATTATTCTCTTAATAACGTCTGTATTATTATGAAAAATTCTATTAAAGATCTTGGTGTATTACTCGATTCTAAATTATACTTACACGATCATGTTCAATATATTTATAATCATTCAATAAGAATGCTTGGTTTAATAAGGTCTATAACTTATTCTTTTTCTACTCCAGAGTCTCTATTAATTCTATACTTTACTTTGGTTCGATCTAAACTTGAATATGCATCTGTAGCCTGGAATTCTATTACTTCAACTGATTCGGTTAAATTGGAAAATATTCAAAGAAAATGTATTTCCTTATGTGCTTTTCGATTTATACCCAATTCCTCTGACTTAAACTATGAAATTACCTGTAAATATTTTAACTGTTGTAGCCTTTATTCAAGACGTCAAAATCTTGATTATCAATTTTTTTGCAAAGTTATCAATGGTGATATTGATTGTGATTCTATCATAAACAATATCTGCCTTCATATTCCTACAAAAGGTTTAAGATTTCAAAAAAAATTTTATAACAGAAATTCAAAATCACTTTCTCCAGTCTGTAGATGCATAAAATATGCCAATTTGCATGGGCACAATTTAGATCCTTTTAAGGTATAGTTTCGTTTTGATTATTAGTATTTACTGTTCTTGTTCTCAATTTTATTTATGTACGTTTTGTTTATTTAAGATATTATTTATTTTGTTTTTGCACCTTTGTATCTTCTGTTTGTGTATTGTGCTGAACTATAATTGGCCTATGGCTGTTGTTCAGCACACAAATATTAATAATAAATAAATACATTATTATATTATTATTATTATTATTATTATTATTATTATTATTATTATTATTATTATTATTATTATTATTACCAACATCATCCTACATATTGTGAGGGGATGTAACACAAGCAGTCAGAAAGGATGTAAGCCAGACCACTCTGTCTGAACCACTGAAAAATCCTAAAAAATTGAATATGTACTGCATTCTCCAATTATTTACAAAACCTGGGAATGAAAGCATCGACATATTCTGGCGTTTTCGACATCCGTTCGTACTCGCCCGCCCGTCTGTCCTGTCAGTCACGTCTGAGGCCTGTCCGACTGTCTGTCCGTGGAGGGCAGTCCATGTATTAATTAGAAGTAATCTTGCAACGAGCCGACGACGTTAATATTTAAGTCTGGGCGTGATGGAATATCAACACAGAGGCTGCAATTAACCCTGGAATCTATTATCAAAACACACAAGGAAGGAATGGTTCAATCTGCAAGCGAAGCGGGTTGCAGTACTGTTAGGGGCCCTCGCATCTTTACGGTTGCCTAGTTACCACACACAGCTAGTGTAACTCTATACTCTTTTAATCTAAGCCATTGTTACTTAAACTTAGTTCGCTGCGAATCCATTTTCATACAAAAGGGGAGTACCCTGGCCGCTGTAGAACTCAACCATAGTTCACTTATATCAGATCGTCTCACCAATGGAACTGACATTTGAATTTTATGTTGACAAGGATGCTTCGAGTACTCAGTTTTATAACTACACCATTCTACATTCCCATCATGTGTCGTCAAAGACGCTTAATGACTTCTAGATTCGGTTGTGACCAGATAACAGTCTGAACACCAAAAGGAATAAGGTTCATTCTCCCCCCGATCCAGTAAAATTTGTGGTGGGAAGCACAAGAGCAGAATTTGTTAAACTACCGGTACTTAGTTCTTTCTTTTCAATGTGTACTCCATAATTGCCTCATATCCTCTGACTGAGGTTTTGGCTGATAATACATCTATTATCAGGCAGTACATCTCACTTAACGATATGTGTCAGAGGAAGAACAATTGTTTGTACACATCTGAAGTCCGACTACTATAAACATCTCACTTAACGATATGTGTCAGAGGAAGAACAATTGTTTGTACACATCTGAAGTCCGACTACTATAAAATGTAGCTAATCGGCGATTTATGCAATGGAGGAGGAAAGGAACTGGCCACCCTACCCCATTATCTCCTGCTCTAGTTGTCTCATAAAGACTGCCTTCTTGGTTTAGACCTCTCTTCGGACAGTTGACTAAATAATTACTTCATTGTTATTTTATTATCATATGTATTATCATTGCCTCTAACTACCTTTCGCAAATTAAAAGAAACAAAGTAGATTATGCAAATCTAGCTTACAGATAAAGCTCCCTGTGAAGCAGACTTGAATAATTTCAAGGGAAAAATTGTTCCGGGACCGGATATCGATCTCGGAATCTTTGACTGAGCGCACCAATGCTCTACCAACTGAGCTACCCAGGATCTTCACCCGATACCTACGTTACTGTAGGTACATAACAAAAATTCACAATTTCAAGGCACAAAGAGTTTGTGTGCACTCGATGTGGGCTTCTGGCGTCTTGTCAGCCCACTCGAGG
Source organism: Periplaneta americana (assembly GCF_040183065.1). Lineage (NCBI taxonomy): Eukaryota > Metazoa > Arthropoda > Insecta > Blattodea > Blattidae > Periplaneta > Periplaneta americana. The sequence goes on along the minus strand of NC_091121.1, from coordinate 87,071,642 downwards.
TATGTGGATATAAAGGTAAAAATTGAGGCGGTGTCGGGTGAAGTTTCTGGGTAGCTCAGTCGGTAGAGCGTTGGTGCGCTCAGCCAAAGGTCCCAGGATCGATACCCGGCCCCGGAACAATTTTTCCCTTGAAATTAAAGTAAATTACCCATACCTTCTGAACTATTTATTAAACAAATGAGCTAAATGACCAAGAACTATTGATAAAAATGATCTGTAAATGCATTTATTTAAACAATTTCGACTATTTTCATAAAGTTTGTATGTGAAAGATATCTCCATAAAACATGAACTTATAAAATTACATTATCCTTGTTGCATTTACTATCACGAGATGTAATAAGATGTAGAGGAAGTGCTATAAATATAAAATAGTGTGATATCAGGCCTATCCAAGGGAGCTGTCCCGAATGAATGAATGAATGAATGAATGAATGAATGAATGAATGAATGAATGAATGAATGAATGAATGAATGAATGAATGAATGAATGAATGAATGAATGAATGAATGAATGAGCATTTAATTACACATAAGGATCAACTAATCCAATTTCATATCAATATCTATAATTGATCCAGATAATAAATATAAATGTAAAATATGAAAACACGCAGTGAAGCAAAGAACATATAACCATGTACATTAAAAAACAGTTAAATTCAATTTCATATCAAAATTTTAATAAATATTCCAAACAATAAATATAAATGTAAGACAAAAAAAACACAGTAAAACAAATAGAACAAAAAGCCGAAGTATCTGAATTGCTATAAATAATCCTTCCGAGACTTCACTTCTTACGAGTGTTAGGCGAACGCAGAAAGACTGCTGTTTCTATTATTCTGACCGGTTGATTTTTCACGAGTTTCTTTTTTATTTCTACGGTCAAACCTACATTTATGAAGCTATGTTTTGTTCAGATTTATGTATAGTTAAACGACGTTCAGTCCCTAATATTGTGATCCAAAACAGTCTTTATCTAATCACTATCAAATCTTTACATGATAGACATGTCACTGACCTGTTCTGTCTTCAAGATTCCAAAGATTGAACATATTTAGTCACGCTGAATTCTGATGCTAATTGTTTTCTCATGTAATAAAATGTAACATTTATTTATTTCTTCTTTGCCTTGCCTTTCTATGCTCTTGGTTCGTTCGTTCGTTCATTTATTTATTTAAATAAATGTTTATTTAATATTTACTTGTTTATTCAAATATTTAGTTACTTATTTATTTATTCAAATATTTAGTTACCTATTTACTTATTCAAATATTTAGTTACCTATTTATTTATTCAAATCTTTAGTTATTTATTTATTCAAACATTTAGTTATTTATTTATTCAAATATTTAGTTACCTATTTATTTATTCAAATATTTAGTTACCTATTTATTTATTCAAATATTTAGTTACCTATTTATTTATTCAACTATTTAGTTACCTATTTATATATTCAAATATTTACGTATTTATTTATTTAAATATTTACTTATTTATTTATTTAAATATTTACTTATTTATTTATTTAAATATTTACTTATTTATTTAAATATTTATTTATTTATTTATTTAAATATTTATTTGTTTAAATATTTAGTTATTTATTTATTTAAATATTTATTTACTTATTTCCTTATTTACTTATTTTCTTATTTACTTACTTATTTACTTACTTACTTATTTATTTATTTAACAAAACTATAACAGCTCCCTGTATTAACAGGCTGTTATAAAGATAGAATATATTGTTCAATAGACTATTGAAAATACAAGTACAAATTTCAAGTCCAAGAGAGTCATACAACAACGACAAGAAATGATTGGGTAATTAATTACTAGTAACTTATTTGAAGATCATTGTTAACTGTAAAGATGATTTCGAAGTAGAAATATGGATCCGGAATACAGTACAAGTCACATGAAGTAAATTTAATAGGCTACTACGCGACACGTTCGTTATTCCCATCAGCGAATAATTGCACCCGCTTTCATGTTTTCTAATTAGTTTCCTACTTCTTCCGTCAGAGGCCTGCTTAGTCTCAGTAGGCATTTTACTGCAGAGAAATCTTCAATCTGAAGACATGGTCCAGAAGACATTTGTCTGTAGAAGTTAATTGGTGGAACGAGAAATAATTTTGCCTAGTGACCTCTTTATTCAGGTATAAAACTCTTGCCAAAGAAAGTTAATAAGAATTATTTTTTCCTTGAGAATTTCATGATCTTCAGTCGGGCTTGACCCAGCGAATTTAGATCTGATAATAATCAAGCTAGCAAGGTAACTCTTATATTACCGAGGAAAATAGTGTATACTTAATTAGTGTAATGTTTAGGTTCTATATGAAGCAAATTATAAGGTATAAGTATAGCTTAAATTCAGTACACACAAAAAGAAAAGTAAACCACTCGTTCAAAGTTTGCTAATCAGTTCTGAACTACCGATAAGTTGACAGGAAGGCAGAGAAACAGTTGAACTGAAATTCCAGAGCTGACGGATTTCAAGGCAACACCTCCCGGTTTGCCGCATTCCAACTCACACCATGTAGGTTTTTGATCCGATATCTGGGCTAAATATCAGTTCGGAGTATCGTGCGCCTGATAGCATGTGCAGGCCTCCGATCGTGCGCTCACATTAAACATGACACTGATAACGAGCACGTCAGCGCGCCGAGACATTAGAGCCTGTTTCCCGCACACCCATTACTAGCTGTCCACGTCTTCTATTTATTTAGTATTCCTTATTTTGTTTACTTTTCATAATTTCTATCTGCAGTGCTTGAATCTGAAATCCACTGACGCTTCAATTCAATTCTTCTTTGGTCGTATCACATGAATTTTTCCGTTAAGTTTGTTTAAGAATACGCTTTTATAACTGTACACATCCTGTAGTTCCCTGTTTCATAATTTAAACAAAATAATTTATATTTATGTCACTTGATTCTTGTAACTTTCAATATGACTAAAAAATCTTAAAGTGGATAGATAATCCCTGACATTTCATATATTTATTCAATTGTAAATTCGTTATTTTTATTGAAGAAATTGTATAAACTCAAAATTGCAAAGAAACGCCGACCTGATATTTACTTACTTACAAATGGCTTTTAAGGAACCCGAAGGTTCATTGCCGTCCTCACATAAGCCCGACATCTGTCCCTATCCTGTGCAAGATTAATCCACTCTCTATCATCATATTCCAACTCCTTCAAATCCATTTTAATATTATCCTCCCATCTACGTCTCGCCTCCCCAAAGGTCTTTTTCCCTCCGGCCTCCCAACTAACACTCTATATGCATTTCTGGATTCGCCCATACGTGCTACATGCCCTGCCCATCTCAGGCGTCTGGATTTAATGTTCCTAATTATGTCAGGTGAAGAATACAATTCGTGAAGTTCTACGTTGTGTAACTTTCTCCATTCTCCTGGAAATTTATCCCTCTTAGTCCCAAATATTTTCCTAAGAAACTTATTCTCAAACACCCTTAATCTATGTTCCTCTCTCAAAGTAAGAGTCCAAGTTTCACAACCATACAGAACAGTCGGTAATATAACTGTTTTATAAATTCTAACTTTCAGATTTTTTGACAGCAGACTAGATGACAAAAGCTTCTCAACCGAATAATAGCACGCATTTCCCATATTTATTCTGCGTTTAATTTCCTCCCGAGTGTCATTTATATTTGTTACTGTTACTGTTTGCCGACCTGATATTAAAGCAAAAAATCGGTTAACCTCTTTATTTCACTTATTTATGTACTTCCAAGGATTAGGTATTTAATTTACTTCTCATCTTTCAGAGGCATAGAAGCCGATACTTTCATTGTTTGTTTATTGGAAATATTCTCTTGTTGCCTATCCTAGGTTGTAGTTAAAATGTAGTTAAATCATGTCCATGAGATTATATTTTTCTTATTTATATATTTTATTAGCCAGATTTATTCTAAGTTCTTCTTTCCTGCAGCTGATGCAGTTCAAAATGTGTTGAGGGTAAGCTTCATATGTATTGCATTTTAGGCATGTGGGAAATTTCTGAACACCATTTATGTATTTTATGGTTTTAAGAAGAACTGTTTTGAATCTAGTAATTGCAGTTTGTTCTTTGCGATATAAAGGCATTTTATGATATGTCTAGAAAATTTTGTTTGGTACCAGTCATGGCATGGTGAATTATTTCAGTCTATTGCAACTTTTGATTTTGTTTTAGAATAGAGTTCTGAGTATGTTAAGCCTGAAGGTGCATTACTTCAATTTTTTCCATCTATAGCGAGTATGTCTGCTTTTTCATTCCCTTAAATGCCTACATTGGAAGATGTCCATTGCAAATGGGTGTTAACTCTAGCAGACAGGTATCTAAGTTTCTTTAAGATTTCACTCAACACTCTTATTTATTTCTGTACCTCCATTTACTTTACGATGCTATCATTTGATCTCGGTGAAAAGTTCATAAACCCAGGAATAAGAGTTGATAATCCATTATCCTAATAAAACCAGGTTAAAATAACTAGTGTTCATGATCGATCCTCAAAAACTTCAGAATAAATAAACAGCACTTTGCCTTGCCGCTACTAGGCCTACAATCTATGAAGTAATGATAACGATGGTGGTATAATGATATGGTGGATATGATGATTATGTTAACCAGTTATGAATTCAAATCATTTGCTTGTGTTATGTAATGGAACAGCAACGGAGACTACTAGTAGTAGTAGTAGTAGTAGTAGTAGTAGCAGTAGTAGCAGTAGTAGTAGCAGTAGTAGCAGTAGTAGTAGTAGTAGTAGTAATAGTAGTAGTAGTAGTAGCAGCAGCAGCAGCAGCAGCAGTAGTAGTAGTAGTAGTAGCAGCAGCAGTAGCCTATTAGTAGTAGTAGTAGCAGCAGCAGCAGCAGTGCCTTAGTGTGCTTGTTTGCCTGATAGAGTGGACTATTCCACAAATAGTTTTAAAGTTGAAAAAAAAAGTAAAATAATGGTCAACATGTTTTTAATCGTTCTTTTTTCATTATGTTAGACGCTGGACATTTTTTCGCACTTGCAATAAATTCTGAATAAAGAAATTTCGTTACAGAAACTAAGATACAACAATTACTCAGTACTATTCTTGCAGGTTAAATACTAGATCACTAGTACAGATACAGAAATCGACTTAATGGTGAAATGGTACTTTATCGAGACTCAACAATATTGAAAGGGGATTCTACCCCTTTGGATAACACCTATGTTGACAATGACCATGATGCCATAAAAATTATGATGGTAGTGGATATTATATTTTATTATTATTGCTCTATCATAATAATAATAATAATAATAATAATAATAATAATAATAATAATAATAATAATAATAAGTTATTATCATCATTACTATCAAAATCATTATTATTATTATTATTATTATTATTATTATTATCATTATTTCATAGTTTTCTGTTCAAAGGCAGGTGTTTCACTGCAAACCCAGCATTCTTCAATCTTTCCTATTTTGTGCCTTCCTCTCAATCTCCTCATATAATCCACACACTTTAATGTCGTCTATCATCTGACACATATCTTCTTCTCCGTACTCTTCTCCCGCTCATCATTTCTTCCAGTGCATCCTTCAGTAGATAGTTTCTTCTCAGCCAGTGGCCCAACCAATTCCTTTTTCTCTTCCTGATCAGTTTCAGCATCATTCTTTCCTCACCCACTCTTTCCAACACAGTTTCATTTCATTACATGTTTTTCCACTTCATACGTTCCATTATTCTCCATATCCACATTTCAAATTCTTCTAGTCGCTTCTCTTCACCTCGTCATAATGTGCATGTTTCTTCCCCATATAATACGACACTCCACATAAAGCACTTCACTAGTCTCTTATTTCTTTTTTTTTTCAGAGGTCAGTAGAAGATGCTCCGTTTTCTATTTATTATTCTTATTATTATTATTATTATTATTATTATTATTATTATTATTATTATTATTATTATATTATAGTAGTAGTAGTAGTAGTAGTAGTAGCAGTAGCAGCAGCAGCAGCAGTAGTATTCAACGTAAGTAACATGCGTTCAACATATGATAATATTTTGTAGTTTTTATAATTATAGGCCTACATAGGTAGAGGCGGTACAGTATATTCAGTCAGTGTACAGGAATCTCAGGAGATAGAAAAACAAAAAATGACACAATCCTATCTCGCATATGAGATTAGGAAAAAATGGAATGGGCAGATACTAAGAAAGCAACAAGGTAATGTAGAAAAAATAGCTCTCGATTGGAATCCTCAAGGCAACAGGAAATGAGACCGCCCACGAAATGCTTGAAGACGTACGATGAAAAAAAATGCCAGAGACATGATATAATTGGAATTTCCTTGAAGATTTGCACAAAATAGAGTTAGAATAGTGGTCAAGGTCCTATGATCCTGAACAGGAAAAAATTATTATTATTATTATTATTATTATTATTATTATTATTATTATTATTATTATTATTTTCGAAACGTCTACACAAAATATCCTATGTCGTACGTCAAAAGCTGCATGAAACAATACATAACTAGATAGGCCTACTATCGGATTCACAGTGCAGAAAGAGTTTTAACAAGAGAGTTATACAGGTGATCTATTTGAGAAGACATAAAATAAGAAGATATAATATGAGAACTGTTACTATTTACTTTCAATAGTCTGTAAATACATTGCAGAAAGATGGCATTTCTGCCCAAACTAGACCTCAACGTGCAACCAATGAGTACACAACCCAATTCACATCGTGATACTCATCCCTTCCATGTCTCCATGTCTGCGCTTACATCTCCGGGTGATTTATCCATCAGATAAGAAAATATTTGCTTTGAGATCATCATTACCTCTGGATTGCTGTGCAAAGGCATCATTCCTTACATAACTTCGAACAAAGAAATCGGTGTGTCAAGTCTGGGAAATTTGAAGACCACGTAATTGGCCAACCAAGAGGGTACCAGTTGAAGTAAATTATTGTTCAGAAAACCACAGACTACTTTTCTTATGATCGGTTTCTGCAACATCAGATATCTATTCGATAACACTATTTGTTCGATAAGTGTTTCCAAAACGTCAGGTAGCAGTTATGGACTACATAATCCTTCCCTTAACTTATCTGAAGCTAAATGACCAGATAACTTCTTAAGTATTCGATAAATATTCAATATGGCGACTGAACAGCTGAGACACAAGTCAGAAATCTTTGTTAGGTACTCAAATTGATAATGTCCAAGAGAATGAAGCTTGTAGGACTACAATTAATACATACTTTTGTTAAGGCATAAAATAACATTTCTCATATTTATGTTGGACTGTGACAAAATTACATAAATTTAATTATAATTTCAATAACATAGATGAATAATGTCGGCTAACAATTATTATATTCTTCCAAGTTATTTTACGGTACTATCTTAAAATAAGCTACGTTTGACCTTAAGATAAAGACATTCACCCGAAAACATTGTCGAATTGGCGTCAATTTTCAAGATTTTGGTTTTTGAATTGTTTTCTCATCCTTATACCAGTGTAAGAAAACTACGTAAGGGGTTGTAACCGTTAAGAATTCAGTAGGCTACTGGGTAACGTGTTAGTTTCATATCCGAAAGGTCTGTGGATCGAATACATGGATTTCTTACTTTTTTCTCTAGTTCTTCTCTTTCATTGTATCACTGTATCCTTTTATATATTTTTGTCAACTCTCTTTATGGCTATATTTATTTTATAATCGTAAAATCTAATGATATCCTGTAAGTACATACAAACTTCAACAGCATGAATAGAAGACAATCTTCTGGTAATAAGAATTCTTGAAATATAAGAACAGAAAAGTGCAAGTTGTGCAAAAAAATATTTCTTTCTTACTTACAAATGGTTTTTAGAGAATCAAAGTTCATTGCCGCCCTCACATAAGTCCGCCATCAAACCCATTTTAATATTATCCTCTCATCTACATCTCGATCTCCCCAAAGGACTTTTTCCCTCCGGCCTCCCAGCTAATATTCCATATGAATTTATGGATTCGCCCGTACGTGCTACAAGCCCTGCCCATCTCAAACGTCTGGATTTAATATTCCTTTAGTCAGGTGAGGAATACAATGCGTGTAGTTCTACGTTGTGTAACTTTCTTCATTCTCCTCTAACTTCATCCCTCATAGCCCCAATTATTTTCCTAAACAACTTATTTTCAAACACCCTTAGCCTCTGTTTCTCTCTCAAAATGAGAGTCCAAGTTTCACAACCATACAGAACAACCTGTACTATAATTGTTTTGTTTATAAATTCTAACTTTGGTTTTTTTAGAGGAGACTGAATGACAAAAGCTTCTCAACCGAATAATAACAGGCATTTCCCATATTTATTCTTCGTTTAATTTCCTCCCGAGTGTCATTTATATTTGTTACCGTTGTTTCAAGATATTTTAATTTGTCCATCTTTTCAAACGATAAATTTCCAATTTTTATATTTCCATTTCGTACTACGTTCTGGTCACAAGACATAATCATATACTTTTTCTTATCGGGATTTACTTCCAAACCTGTCTCTTTACTTGCTTCAAGTGAAATTTCCGTGTTTTCCATAATAGTTAGGAGAAAATCCACAAACATATTCACGCCATCCGAATAAACAAGCAGCTGACGTAACCCGTTCAACATAACTAAATTCTTTTTAAAATCATAGAAATTTCTTCCATGTTTGGTTGTCATTTTTACAATGAGAAATGACATACAATCAGTGTTGGCAACTCCAATTCATGGAAGGACTTAAAGAAACTGTGCTGAAGTCGTTAAATACTACTTCTATTGTTCTACACTATGTCCTTCTATGTCCTTTCTTTTGTCTTATCACTTCGCCTATTTCGTACTTTACTCGTCCGACACTGTTTATCGCTCAAAAACTATTTCAATCTAAATCTAATTCCCTATCCCTCACATTACGTTTACTATTTATTCCAGACTCAATTTCACTACACGAATTATTCCAACCGTTTCAATCTTTCTTTCCCACTTCTTAGACCTTACTGGCACATATAACGGTTACTTCTTACTCCTAGCTTACTTTAGTTCTTACATCACTTCATTAATCCAATTATTACCTTTGCATTATACTTCACAACCTTTGTGCACTTCCCGCCTGGGATCTGCAAGCATGAGTGACGTCACGTGGTGGGTAGAAGCAGTACTATAGTATATGCTTGCGCATGCGCGCTCTCTCTTTTACAGACGAAGTTAACGGCCGCTATGCTTTCAGATTCCAGGCGACTAGTGTAACATTATGATTTTCTCACTCTTTTTCATTTTTTCTTTTCAATATCCTTTGCCACTTTTTCCCGACTTACACACCATTTTCTTAAATAAATTGTAAGTTGGTTTTTCTTTACTATTACATCTTTGCTTCACACTCTGTTTGTTTCTCATTGTCAATGCTTCCCTTACTATTCGACATATCTCTTCTTTCCCCTTTATCTTCATTCCCGGCCTTCTCTTAACTCTTCACCAGCTGACAATCTTCATTCCCCTCTTCTCTTGCTCGCCCTTGAGATGACGTCAACAATACTTTCTACCAAGTCTCAAAGCCGCTATTAACTATTTTTAATAAATACATCAGTATGTACCCATACTATGATCTGTCTTATACCGTCATTGGATATTTTACAGTAACTCCAAACCCTGTCAGTAGAAATTCAATATGATAAAGTCGAAAACAAAATGTCTATAATTGATTTATAGAATTAGAGAACTACTAAATAAGAAGTGAAGAACCATAGAGCCATAGAGCTGATTGTGAGTCAAGTAAGTATGTATGTTTATGTATTTATTCTCACTGGAAATGGGTAAATACCCGATGGCAGTGGTAACTAATTACACTCAATAATGAGAATTAATAATAATAGAATTAATCATAATAATAATAAATAATAAAATAATAACATTAGTATAGTAATATTATCAAGGAGCATCCTAAATTAAATAAAGCACGATCACTTAAAATGCCATTTAAAGTAAATCAAATTTGTATCTTAACCCTAAGTTCTAACTAAAACCCACGAGTATGATATGTCCATATATGCACAAGTACCCGCTATCAACTCACTCACTGCACTGGAACTACGACACATTTCACTGACACTATCCTGATTTCACTAATGCTTCAAAATCATTCCACTGCTCAAATACTTTGTACTACCACTATAAACTACAAAACTTCACTGACACAAACACACTTCACTGATACAACACACTTCTTCACTGATATAACATTGCAAATAACAAAACATCTATTACATCCTTTAAATAGTGTGCATAATATACTACTGTCTATTAATAAAATCCTTAAGCCTATTTTTAAATATATTTTTGGTTATTGCTGAAGCCTTTAGTAAGTCGACAGGTAAATCATTTCAGTCCCTGATAGTACGATTGAGAAAAAAAACTTTCCAGTGTCCGTCCTCTGTCTTCTTTCCCTCAATTTATGTGTATGTCCGAACAACCTAACAAAATGGCTACGCAAAGGAAATTTTTAAAGTATTCTTTAAAACTGTCTGTACCTTAGCTTACAGTTTTTCCTGGTATTTCATCTTTTATACTTAACCCCCGTTTACATTATATAAACTTGTTAAGAGGTGTTTCGAACTGATAAGTATATATTTTTAGTTTTATCGAGCTATATCAGATAGTCGCATAACATGGGAGTAACTATGAGGCTGGTTCTTCCTCTGAAATATGACGAGACATTACATTGACAACGTAGAAGTATGTATACTAGAGATGAACAAAACTGCCGCTCTCGCTCGCTGTGTTCGCTGCATTTGTCTTTCGAGTCTCGGCTCGTCATTCTCGTGTGCTTCGAGTCTCGCTCGTCATTCTCGAAATAACATTTGGTCGGCGTGGAAAGATTTCGTAACTTTGAATAACATACATCAATGAAATAAATAACATAAATGTTTAAATGAGACAAAAATACAAAATAGAACAGTATCTTAGTTATCAAAATGTTCTGGTTCTATTATATGATATTACCTATGGTTATATAAATAAAAAAAAATCTCAAATAAATTTGCATTTCTAAGAAACATAAACCATGGCATTAATATATTTTTACTTGAGATTGCACATTTGATCTTAAACATATGAAAAGAAAATTCCTAGCCTTTTAATAAGGGCATAGTAATTAAATAAAGACTGAGGAACGGATTATTATACACTGAAAGGTAGAGATGTTTCAAATAGGCTACTTGATTGTTTATACATGTAAAACAGTTGCCAAAGTAGATAAAAGTTCAATCAGATATAAACAACTGCTGACTTCAGGACTTCGGGACATGGTCAATATCGAGTCTCGGAAGACTCTCATCCAGTCTTCACGTCAAGGACGCGACGTAATACAACACTGTCGTAAGGGTTTTCGGCTTTGCGGGCGCTGTTAGTCCCGTTTTCTCGATCGTTGTTCATCTCTAATGTATACCCTAGATGGGATTCGAACCCACAACTCTGACTTCCATACAACGCTATAGCGAGGCACCTTAGTTGTATCGTATACTGCAGTAGGCTTATTAATACACCAATAATTAACGTCATAAAATATGTTTACTCTATCTACATGCATACACTTGCCACCTTCATGTTCACAAAACATCCCAGACCATACAGAACGGTGCTTCAAAACAAACGAATTCGATCAACCCCGCTACTTCCTCCCTCGCCAATTTTCGAATCCGGACAATCATCCAACAACGCCCGCTCCAGTTCTAATCAAATATGGGCAACATTAAATAACAGAAACAAACATAAACCCCTCGAAAAGTGTATACAAAATTTAATGCAAGCGGGTGTGTAATTATTGAGGGGGTCCAGATGGACAGTGCTTGTCCATAAACACCCCCATCACGCTTACGTTTACGCTAACGAATTAAAATCCATCCCTCCCAACCGCCCACTTCACTCTCCCCAGCACGTCTACGGGTATGAAACGCATGATTGAATTTGGAACAGATATTAGCTGAACAAGATGTCTGAGCAACCCTCCTACCAATGCAAATATTACACACAATGAAATCCAATATCAGCCCCAGGGCACGGGAGGGGGAAGTGATTAATAAAGAAATGCCTGGTCCAGACCAGAACTTGTAACTGTTCGCTGCTGCCGGTGAATTTTTTGGCAGCTTGATTGTTTTTCCTTGTCTAATAAGGGATGAATTATGCAAAGTTTTAGCAATGTCACATTCGCTCCCCTCTCCAACAAAGCGGCATGTTGCTATGCTCATAGCAGCGTTTTAAGGGAGGAAGGAAAGATACTGAAGTACAGATGGTAAAATATTCAAGTTCCAACAACGGAGAGTAATATGACATCTCTAAAAGTTTCTGATATGTGGATACAGTTGAACAACTATTCTGACTTCATTATTATTACTGTTGTTATGGGCTAATTATCATCTTCGTGAACATTTGAAATCCCATGATAGAATGTGGAAGATTCCAGGTATGTATATTCCCACACAAAATGTAATATTATAACTAGGACTAAGAATTGTATGCTATTACATTGCGCTTCATGCGCCTCTAACTTTAGGTACCAGTATGTTATTGCGATGGAGCGAAAAATAATGCAAGTGACGCTAAAAGACCGAATCCGCAATGTGGACCTCAGGAAGAACACGGGCATGAAAGACGCAGTACAGGTTGTAGACGAACTTAAATGGAACTGGGGAGGCCAGTAGCTAGGATGCGTGACACCCAGTGGACATACAGAGTGACCATGTGGGAACCAAGGATAGGGAAGCGGAGTGCAGGAAGACAGAGAAACAGATGGGCGGATACATTCACACAGAGATCGGGGATGCAGTGGACGAGGCGCGCAAGAAGCAGATGCTAGTACCATCTGCTGCATGTCCCCATAGCCTATGTGTAGATACTGTACTCTATAATCGACATGAAGCAAAATTTACTGCATATTCTTAAGAATTTCTAAATGTCAGGTAATCTATAGAGAATCTCAGCTCTCACTCCGCCATATACCATCCCCCATCATCAATTGTCTAAATGAGGCAGTAGAGCAAGTGGACAGCTTCAAATACTTGGGGTGTACTACAGAGTGTCCATAAAGTCCCGCATAATAGCGAAATCAGAGAAAATCATGTTTCTTTGTTTCATCTCGATGATGCTGTTAGCAGAGCGTATTGAGATCGTGTTATTCTGTCGACGTGAGGAATGGTGGCTGAGGAATTCAACACAAAACATCCTGATAAAAATGTGCAAGAAAGCACAGTGTGGCGCATTGTGGACAAGTTTGAAACAACGAACCGAACGTCCTTCCATACATACAAACAAACAAACGCATGATGTAATATTTTCTCTGATTTCCCTATGATGCGGGACTTTATGGACACTCTGTATAAGCAGTAACATGTGCTGCTGCCAAGGAGTCAAAATGAGAATAACAATGGTAAAGAAAGCTTTTAATAGAAAAAGAAGCATCTTCTGCGGACCTCTGGAGAAAGAACTAAGGAAGAGACTAGTGAATACTTTGTGTGGAGTATAGCATTGTATGGGGCAGAAACATGGGCATTACGACGAAGTGAAAAGAAGCGACTAGAAGCATTTAAAATGTGGAGTGGACAGACAGAATAAGAAACGTAGCTGTGTTGGAAAGAGTGGATGAAGAAAGAATGATGCTGAAACTAATCAGAAAGAGGAAAAGAAATTGGCTGGGTCACTGATTGAGAAGAAAGTGCCTTCTGAAGGATACACTGAAAGCAATGGTGAACGGGAGAAGAGTTCGGGGCAGAAGAAGATATCTGATGATAGACGACATTAAGATATATGGATCATATGAGGAGACAAAGAAGAAGGCAGAAAATAGGAAAGACTGGAGAATGCTGGGTTTGCAGTGAAACACCTGCCCTTGAAAAGAACACTATGAATAAATGAATTATCATTTGAAGACATGTGCGCAAAAACGGTCTAACCCTCAATTTATAAAAGGAAAAAAACAGTTTTAAAAATGCTAGAAGACCAGAGCAATAATCACAAGAACTTTTATGGAATATATATTTTGACTTTCATGACGTTTCCTGTTAGACCATTCATAAAAAGTATCCCTTGCAGCCAAAAGATAACAGCACTAATCTGGGAATTTGCCATATTGAGAGACATCGTTTTTACGCACATGACTTCAAGTCCACCGGTACTTTATAACCTCGCTGTTGATACAGCGTTATTAAATAATCAATTAAAAAAGCAATGAACGACTTTCAATTTTGGCGATTTGAAGAGAAAAATAATAGGATTATGTAGCAGATATTTTTCAGAAATTTTAATTTTTTTCAAATTAACTTTTTAAGTGTATTTTAATAAAGATTTTTATACCTTTCTCACATAACATTCTTGAATATTTCTTTGAATAGGTGTCCAAGCAATTTCAGAGTTCTGTAACATTACTGTAGTCGCTTGGAGTTAAAATGTCGGGAATGTTTCGAAGGTTTCATGGTTTCATTAGAGAGTGTCTCTGAACAAGACAAACAAAGGTCTTGGCGATAATTCACTCCCACAGGCCATAGTGAACCCAAAATTCAAGTACTCCTTATTGCTACACCTGATAAAGTTTCGTTTCCGTCTCTGTCTTCCCCTACTTTCTTTGCGCTCTCATATCCACCATGAAGTTTACTTTTTCCTATTGCTTCTGAACTAGACCCACTCGTATCTTGATTGCTTTCTTTATCATCACTTTTCTCTCTTCCAACATTTCCACTTTGAAAAAAAACTGGACAATTGTTACTTTTACCATCCATTTTACATGATCTGGAAGCTGTACTAGTCTTCACTAACACAACCGCTTGATGGAAGAACTCATTTCAACGGGTAGTGAGTAGCCGTTCACTTAATTTCCTTCACAGCTAAAGTTCTTAAAATAATATGTTCTGAAATTATCCTTCATGACAACAGCTAATCTCACATATTTTGTTAATATAAAAGATAATCCTCAGTAACAGTAACAAATATAAATGACACTCAGGAGGAAATTAAACGCAGAATAAATATGGGAAATGCCTGTTATTATTCGGTTGAGAAGCTTTTGTCATCTAGTCTGATGTCAAAAAATCTGAAAGTTAGAATTTAAAAAACAGTTATATTACCGGTTGTTCTATATGGTTGTGAAGCTTGGACTCTCACTTTGAGAGAGGAACAAAGATTAAGAGTTTTTGAGAATAAGGTTCTTAGGAAAATATTTGGGGCTAAGAGAGATGAAGTTACAGGAGAATGGAGAAAGTTACACAACGTAGAACTGCGCGCATTGTATTCTTCACCTGACTTAATTAGGAACATTAAATCCAGGCGCCTGAGATGGGCAGGGCATGTAGCACGTATGGGCGAATCCAGAAATGCATATAGAGTGTTAGTTGGGAGGCCAGCGGGAAAAAGACCTTTGGGGAGGCCGAGACGTAGATGGGAAGATATTAAAATGGATTTTAGGGAGGTGGGATATGATGGTAGAGACTGGATTAATCTTGCTCAGGATAGGGATCAATGGCGGGCTTATGTGAGGACGGCAATGAACCTCCGGGTTCCTTAAAAGCCAATAAGTAAGTAAGTAAAAGATAATCCAGATACAATTTTCTATGGAAGGAATGATAGGAAAAACACAGTTGGCATGTTTATAATGCTAACCTCTGATTACTACGAGTATAAAAACATTTTCGTTACTACAGTAGGATCTCGATTATCCGAGTTTCGATTAACCGAGATTCCGTGTTATCCGAGCCCGATCCAAAAAATTAAAAAAAGAAGAGATTACTGTAAATACGAAGGAGAGTCAAAAAGTAACCTTAATACTTGTTTTAGTAATTGAATATGTATAGTAGTGGGAAAAAAACCGGATCTACCCTTGTAGCTGATTTCAGAGCCTTGTTCACTCCAGAGCACGATAGACTGGTAACTAAGACTTTCGTTGTTCGAATCCTGCCTGGGAAGGAAGCTTTTTTTTTTTTTTGGTCCTTATTCATATTTATTCCCAATACTTTTCGATTGCTGGTAAAATTCATGTTCTGGGAATAATAAGTTAATTAAGTAGTAAAGTATCGCTACAATCGTAAAGTATTGGGAATAAATTTGAATAAGGAACAAAAAAAAAAGTTTCCTTCCCAGGCAGGATTCGAACCACGAAAGTCTTAATTACCAGTCTAACGTGCTCTAGAGCGAACAAGGCTCTGAAATCAGCTACAAGGGTCGGTCCGGTTTTTTTTTGCCACTACTGTACAATAAGACTACAAACACTTCACTTTTCAACATAGGCCTAGTATAACAGGAAGACTTGCATTGAAAGTACTGGGGACTATGTTGTAAAGTGATGAAGTGTTTGTAGTCTTATTGTACATATTCAATTAATAAAACAATTATTAAGATAACTTTTTTACTCTCCCTCGTACTATACAGTACTGCATGTTAGTTGTTTTTTTTTAATGTATACGTACTATATTTTTAAACGCCTATAGTTCATATTAACCTGATTGGTCCATTCTATTTAGTCTATTAAGTAAAGAGTTTGTCTAATTTCTAATCAAAACACAGTTTTTCAGTGACCATCCGCTTTATCCGAGGTAGTCTTGGTCCACATTAACTCTGATAATCGAGACTCTACTCCCATTACGTTAGAATGTTCACAACGAAAATGTCATTTTAAAATTAATGTAACGAAATTATGAAGATTATTAAATTTTAAATAACCATGCAAGATAGAGCTTTGGTTATCCTTCTCGCCTTGTATTCGGGATGTACGAGATTCAATTCAAGGGACCGGCTATCCTGATTATCCGAAGACACATCGAGCTAATGTTCGAATAATGTTTACGTAATAGACTAAAGCCTGACTCTTCCCCGATCCTAACTCTTCATCCACACTTCTCATATACCACCTATCATCTATCACGGTAAATCCGCACACCTATCCGAGAAAGTATCGCATCCCGCGAAACGTCCTCTCTAAGGACAAGACGGTAAAACACGTCAATGTGGAGAGAGCCAGAAACAAGAAATTAAATAAGAATAAATGCATTACATTTTATGCACTGTTGTTATGCCATCTATCTATGGCGCTTCGGCCCGTTTTCGGGACACGGCCTCCCCGATTCTCCTCCTCCCCACTTCTCTAGTATTTCCTGCAGGTGCCCTCCAGATCCAAACATGGAGTAGGTTAACAGCATCATTCAGGACCATCTCTTTCCCTCTACTACGGATCTGCCATCACATCTCTTCTCTTCAAGGTATCCCTCGAGTGTTTTTTGGAAATCCGTTCATCTTCCAACCTTACACGGTGTCCACATCATTGCAGTCTTTTGACAGACCTACGTAACATGTTGATAGTGATGTCATCATTTTAGAGTCCTGTGTTTGATTACTTTGATTGAATACAATGCTGGTCAACAATAAACCCAGAACGAGAACGGGAAGCGGAGGGCGTGAACGTGAACATTTTGATTCACAATAAACCGAGAAAGGAAACGACTACTATATGCATATCGATATGTAAAGTCGATATTATGCCTTCTGATGTTATTTGTGTATAATTGACCAATGGCGTTCTCTCGTGAGTACAAGCCAGTCAACATAAATACAGATTAATCAACTTCAAAATTTATGACATAAGATATTTAAGAATTTAATTCACGTGGTCATCTGATCACATATAAACGTAGCATATATTGAAATTGATTCTACTGAATTTTGGACTTAGCTAGAAACTATGGATAAAGAAGAAAATATGTCACGGCCTCCTTGCTACAAAATATACGACGAGCAAAGCTTCATGATAACAGAGTGAATCTAGTAGGCTGTGATCGGAAACGAGAACAGTAAAATTAAAACTTGGCAAACTTTCACGTTCCCGTACCAGACTCTGGCAAGTTTCTCATTAATTGTGAATGCTTACATTTAAATGTAATTATTTTAACAATTTTTCAGTTCTCGTTCTCGTTTCCGCTCTCGGTTTATTGTGGGCTAGGCCTTAGGTGTAAGTCGATCAACTACATAGCTTCGCTTTGTAAGGAGAGCAAGTTGCAAGTCAACAGTTCACACTGCGGTCTCTCCCTCACGCTCGGATACTGTGTTTTTACAGTTATGTAATCGTGTGCGTGGGCGTATAAGTCGGTGAACAACAGAAATAGTACTCATGTACAAAATATCACATGGATTTAATAACAAAAATAACTAAGTATTTATTTAAAAGTAGCTTATATACAATGAAAGATAATTTTTTACCTCGATTGGAGAAAACTAAATATTTTCAGAAGCCAACTCCATTTTCGGGAGCCACCACATTTTTTCTACACATGGAATAAGAAAACCATTCGAGCTAAGATGATACATTTACTGTTATATATATTAAACAATATTAAATACCTATGCAATGCAAACACACGCTCTTGGAGACGTTCTGTGCTCTCCACTAAAGCTATGTAGTGACAATATCTTATGGTGTGCAACAAATGTAGTAATATTAATCTAAGAAGCGCATTCGAATTTCTTTCTACAACCACTTTTGTTAACATTATATATTAGTCACAGTGATGTAAAAGGAAAGGAAGTCTTAAAAAATGTTGAGCTGAATAAACATTTCAGGCACCACATAAAAATTTTTGGTCGCCATGGCTACATGCTGCCCGGAATTTGTCTATCCCTGATTTTTACAGTAAGTAAAACGCATTAAGATATTTTAAATTTAAATAAAGGTTGAAATTAACAAATGAAGAAACAAATGTGAGCACAAACTTAAAATAAAACAAATTACGAGTGCGTGCTTTACGAGTCTCTAAACATTATGATGAATGACTAAAATCTTAAGTATTTCAAATGGAAAAGTTTCTTCTTATTTCTGATAAAATGTATGTTTTTTTCCCTAATGAAATGCTGGCTACCAAATTCTTCTATTAGAATTCTGATCTTCAAGCGCACAGCTTAGTTTTGTTTTCGTATGTTCACTGAACAGCAGACCTGAACTAAGTAGCGTTGGATGCCGCCGAGCTATACTCCATACATACCTAACCTACACTATTGGAGGCTTTAGGTAACCAAACGTAGGACTCTAGTCATCATACAAGGTGCAGAACATGTGACTGTATCTGAATCCTCTAGATTCAAATCCCCCCCCCAAAGACCATTTTGTTCAGAATTGAGTTATCCCCACATAGGCCTATTGTTTGCTAAGAATGAATTCTAATGACATATAATTTGAATTCAAAAAGCCACTAAATTTGAAGCAAAAAATGTGTTAAAAGTCACTGTTAGGTGAAAAATATCTCTTTTTGGCACCAGTTACTGTCAAAATACTTTAATGTGTGAAAGTGGGTAAAGGGGATTTTGAATCTTAGGATTCATCTAATCTTTCACATCCCATTAGAGAAAACCAGGCCAAATATCCTTCTGAGAATTTTCCTCTCCAGGAAATTAACAGTAGCAGTTGCTCTCTGTGAGAGTCCCCATGTATCACTTACGTACGTAATAAAGCTCCGAGTAAGTACCTTACATAGCGTTAGTTATTCGAACTCTCAGTTGATGCTGTGATCTCTAATCAATGACACTATGGAGTAATAGGCTTTATTCGCTGCTTGAATCCGACCCGACATTTCTTCTATCTCTTCATTTATATCAGTGAGAGAGACATTTAAATGCTGTACTTGAATTTGCGAGTGTGCACTGCTTCTATGACACGACCTGAATTTTCTCTATTGATATTTTCATTATCCAAGTTTGGATTAAGGCTTTGACATAATTCATTTATGTTCAATCCAATTACTTTCCTGGTATGTCTAAATTAACTAGAGCCTCTTTCGCAGAATGCAGTGACCCTCCTATCAGGTTAAGGTCATCAGCATATCCAACGAGTTGTAGGAATTTACATTCGAGACAGCTTCTAGTGTTTATGTTGAATAGCAATCTGCTATTATTCAGTCATTCCAAATATTTACCATCACAATGCAGTGCGTCAAAATAAACAAATAACAGACAATTTAAAGTTCACATACTTGATCACGATTTCCAATATGTCTTACAATAAGTGACTTTTTTCAGGTGTGGAAGGGATACTGGAATAGTCTCACAAGTTTTCGGTGCTCCATCGATATAGGAGAAAGTCAATGACAATTTACTTTGATATAACACGAGGAGCAAGTCCCCTGCAATCAGCAAGCATCATAGGTACAGCACGAAAATCCAGGAATATTATGGACAGTAAATAATCGATTACACGGGAATAGGTATTTAAGAGTTGTTAATTCGTTAAAAAAAAGAATGAATGTGATACAACGTTAATACAAATTAATTTTATTTCCTAGAATATATTCATGTATAAAATACAAATATATAGGCCTATTATAAGTACATCAGTTATTCATAGATTTCAAAAAGGCGTATGACTCGGTTAAGAGAGAAGTTTTATATAATATTCTTATTGAATTTGGTATTCCCAAGAAACTAGTTCGATTAATTAAAATGTGTCTTAGTAAAACTTACAGCAGGGTCCGTATAGGCCAGTTTCTATCTGATGCTTTTCCAATTCACTGCGGGCTAAAGCAGGGAGATGCACTATCACCTTTACTTTTTAACTTCGCTCTAGAATATGCCATTAGGAGAGTTCAGGATAACACAGAGGGTTTGGAATTGAATAGGTTACATCAGCTTCTTGTCTATGCGGATGACGTGAATATGTTAGGAGAAAATCCACAAACGATTAGGGAAAACGCGGAAATTCTACTTGAAGCAAGTAAAGAGGTAGGGTTGGAAGTAAATCCCGAAAAGACTAAGTATATGATTATGTCTCGTGGTCAGAATATTGTACGAAATGGAACTATAAAAGATGGAGATTTATCCTTCGAAGAGGTGGAAAAATTCAAATATCTTGGAGCAACAGTAACAAATGTAAATGACACTCGGGAGGAAATTAAACGCAGAATAAATATGGGAAATGCCTGTTATTATTCGGTTGAGAAGCTATTCTGCTGTCAAAAAATCTGAAAGTTAGAATTTATAAAACATTCATATTACCGGTTGTTCTGTATGGCTGTGAAACTTGGACTCTCACTGTGAGAGAGGAACAGAGATTGAGGGTTTTTGAGAATAAGGTTCTTAGGAAAATATTTGGGGCTAAGAGGGATGAAGTTACAGGAGAATGGAGAAAGTTACACAACGCAGAGCTGCACGCATTGCATCCTTCACCTGGCATAATTAGGAACATTAAATCCAGACGTTTGAGATGGGCAGGGCATGTAGCACGTATGGGCGAATCCAGAAATGCATATAGAGTGTTAGTTGGGAGGCCAGAGGGGAAAAGTCCTTTGGGGAGGCCGAGACGCAGATGAGAAGGTAATATTAAAATAGATTTGAGGGAGGTGGGACATGATGGTAGGAAATGGATTAATCTTGCTCAGGATAGGGACCAATGGCGGGCTTATGTGAGGGCGGCAATGAACCTCCGGGTTCTTTAAAAGCCAGTAAGTAAGTAAGATAGAAACAAAGAAAGAAAAAGGAAGAAAGAGATAGAAAAAAAAAAGAAAAACGAAGGAAAGAAAAATTAAGAAGCAAATATTACTTTAAATTCTTCAACAATATCCTTAATATTTGCGCCGTTTTCAGATGTTGAATAATATTTACTTTGTCAGAAATACTCAGATGAGAACGTGTTTGTGACACGATGCCTTACCGGTATGCGGGGGCTTGGATTCTCGCCACAACAGACCACGTTATATTGTTTTGCTGTTTTCTTCAGACTCAAACGCATTCTACTAAATCGGCGGAGTAATGTAGGGTAAAGGTTGGTAATACTGTGATACGAGTAATATTATGATAGTTCTTTTTGAGAATATATTACAATTTTACAGAACGAGAGAAGGACCGGTTTTGTGCAGCAACTTGTCCACCAACATTCCCTTAATACGTTGACGCAAAAAACCGATCTTCCTCTCGCTCAGTAAAATAGGGATATCTTATGCGAAGTTTTACCGTCAGATGGCAGGAGCGTTCCATGCGGTACAACATGATGTAAGAGTATATTATGTCATATGCTACAGGTGATTATGTTTTCCCATTTGTTGGTTTTCTGTGCGAGTCCAAATTATATTTATAATTATTTTGTATAACCTAGTATAATTTAATATAATTCAGTATTTTCTTACCTCATAATTTAATTTAATTTACAATAAATAATAGCGTACACTTGTATAATAATGAGCGATTCTCCTTAAGAGATAGATGGGGAAATCTGCAGTATGCAGAATATACTGTAGATACGAGTAAGCTGAATATTCATGAACCTAAACGAGAACTTTGAAAACGAGGTGCATGAATAAAATTATATAAAAAATAAAAAATATAGGAACTTTGTCGAAGGTGAATATCACCTCTTTAATCATTAGTATTGTTAAGTACCGTACGCTAAAACCAGAATATGCAGCCACCAATGTGTTTTTTTTTATAGGGAAGGGACTATCGAGATTGAATTCCTCGTATTTTTTCTCTAGTTGCAGAAAGATCAAAAGCATATTTGATAAGATGATATAATATGATTGCAGTAGTATCCTGTGTTGTGTAGGTTAAGGATATGCAGTTTTGAATACTATGTAGGTTGATTTTGAAAATTTCAAGTTAAAACATGGTTTTAATAATTAGTCTACAGCACATTAAAACATTATTCACGAAATGGATTTCACTATGGATCATCCTGGATAATAAACATCCCAGTTAATCGAGAGTTTACTGCAGACGTAAAATGCTGGCGTAAACTTCGGATTCTCCTAGAAGTACTGAATATAATCTACAGTAAGTTAACATAGCTTGCTATCGAGGTTGCGTATGTTTTTATTAATTTTTCTTTTCCCTCTTCCAAAATGAAACTGTAGCCAGCAAAACTATTACTTGAAGTAGTTATTTTTGTTTAATAGCTAGCACTTTCGAACGCAATTTAATTAGTTAAATTTTTTAAGGTTTAAAGCTTATATATTCAGAATATTTCGGGACCTGAATGAAGACCAAAGGCTTTCCCTGGATTTTACATATAGTAACACAACAAAAATTTGATCTTTTGAATTATTTTTAAGAGTATTTAATGTACTAATACACTACGTAAATCCTCAAAGTTTATATACCGGAAAACAAACGCACACCCAAAGTGCATCCCTCAAAGTACACGCGCGCTGTCTGGTGGTGCTAGTTCAGGATATTCCTATTGTAATAAATTATCAAAAATAACTATCACAATATTACTCGTATCACAGTATTACCAACCTTTACCCTATTTCTAGTCTACTTTCAACTTATAGGCTATCTTTCCTTCCTTCAAACTGTAATTTAGTTTCCTTCAAAATCCTTTTACTCATCCCTCGCAGACTGATGCCTATCCGGCGACTGAAGAATATGAAACACATTCATCATAACAATGGTCTTCCTTACTGAAGATTCTGAAGTTCAGAAAAACAGAAATTTTGTGAACTCTATTTAGGTCGTATGTAAAAATTCTTGCAATACTTCTTATGTAGATATTATTTATTTCATTTATACTATTTATAATCAATTATATCCGCCGACTTTGTCTCACGGATGTCGTGTGTACTTCCCAACCATGCCGTCTGTGGTTCGATTTCCGGCAGGGGCAATGGAAGAGCTTTATCTTCCATCTACGGGAATGGATGTTGTCCCTTATCACATGTTATCATGTGCCGTGATACCACACGAACAGGGATGTCTGTAATGTGCGCAAAGACTTAGGCTAAAACCTTTCTCGGTCTACTGTATACTGCATTGGATTGGAAGCCTGTATAAAATGAGGTAAAATGTGGTGAACAAAGAAAGAACAACAATCAACAATACATTTTTTTCCAACATTAGGAAGATTGATTGCTTATCCTTATCACTGACGCACACAATATTTTCTACATAGGAATAACGTGTTGATATTACCCGCGACGAATCGTATAGAATTATGGATATTATTTTATATTCATGTTACCTCACCTCGGCTCGGCTTGACTTGACGTATCGCAACTGTGCGATACATAATGTAACTTACGAGGATATTTATCTGTAATTTGGAAAGTATCAATTTAAAAATTTTGATTTCATATCATTGGCAGTGGTGAAGTTAAGGTGTAAATACTGGGTAGGCTGAAAAAAATCTGCTTACCTTGTATCTTTTTATACAGCAGATGCATATCGACTTTTCTATCAATTTTTTTGTGACACAAATTCCACAAAAGATGATGACCACTCATTTTTACCCGAAAACAGAATACAGGTATAACAATGTAACTTGATTCTCTCAGAGCACCCTGTTGGCCAAGGATACAGTATTTCTTATACCATGAAAATTAAAATTGTCTATTTTGTGTTCCTCCAGCCGCTATTTTAATATGTAAATGTAGTGTTAATCTCCTATCTTTGTAAGCTCATTTTGTTTCATATACCCAATTTGAAAACGGTTTTTCTTTTAATTCTGCAAATAATGACCTCAATGTTCTCTCACTGTGATGAATTTTACCCAAAAGTAATATGTAACACAGACAAATGCGTGCACTTTTGATTAAACTAACATTCAATAATGAAGCGCATTCACAGCACCAACATAGCACGGCATATTACATCGCGGTTGAGACTAACATCCTGCTACAGATCTTATATTTTATCTTTGCCTCTGTGCAACGTCACATTTGCGGTGGGGAGGAGAGGAAATAGGAAAAGCGTATAATGCTTTTTAATACGCTGACGTCCACGGTTAACATAAGTCACTTGGGGTGCTATTCATAAACATTTCGCTAGCCCGGGCTACGAGCGTGCTAAACAGGATTCATATCATATCATATCGCTGACACTGGTTTATGAATACGAAAAACGTTAGTTCGCTGATCATCCACCGAAAGCCCGCGCTAAGAATGTCTATGAATACGGCCCTTGAAATTTAACGGTCACTGACCGGCAGAACTACTATAATGAAACATCTGTACTGAGTCATAGCGAATCGATACCCCCTCCTTCCCGCCTCCCCTCAAGCTTACGATTGCCGCTGCCTGAAAGCCAGGTCGTCTCGCGTCGCTACGAGGCTTCTGCCACAAGCCTCTCGCAGTAGAATGACTACCAACAGTGGATTTAATATATGGAAGGATTGGAGTGAAACCAAGTGTTACGATACATCATCAAAAGCCTTTTAAGAGATTCGCCACTGAATTGATTGATCTGTAATATTACGATCAGGTAACTGATGATTACATTTAATTGTAATGTTTGATAGTGGTTAATACACTGTAACATATAGCTTGAAGATATATTTTAGATTTTCTTCTGACTTAAAAGTGCAGCATGTATACATTACATAACACTATGTCATTAAAGTATTCAATATAAGTTATCTCCAAAAAAAAAAAAAAAATAGATGGACCTGAAGATGCCTAACAGACGAAAGTGTTAGTTCTATAATAGATATAAAAATTGTAATGCATGAATGATTTAAGTATATATTGTTTGTAAACTTTAAGACAATAAGATACGTTAAAGGCAGAACCTTTCAAAATAAATATGTTGTATTTATCATACTTATCGGAACCAATATATCTATTAAAAATCTCAATGTTTTCTATTGCAATGGGGATTAAATAATTTACCAGACTGCTTGAAATGTCTAAGTCACTCACAGTTCAGCCACAGTCTAGTATATACAGTCACGAAGCTTGAGTTGTTGAGGTTGCTAGGAACAATAGACTGTGCAGGTACTATTTCGCATTGTCTGTAATGAGGCGATAGTAGCGATACTAGTGACTAGCAGCTATCTATGGATGCATAATTTATTACATATTGAGCTTCGTGATTGCATATACTAGACTGTGGTTCAGCAATCTTAAACTGTCAAAAAGAAGCGGTTACTGGTGACACCACTTTATTCAAATTATGAATTTGTTTTCTGATTTATCTCAATTTTAATCATGATTAATTTTTTCATTTTTTCCAATTGTTTTAATTGATGATAATTGCCAATTTTGCTATAGTGGCAAATGACAAAACAAAAAACAAAGAATAAAATTGATTTAATATTTTAAGAAAAGGGTAACCTTAAGAAATCTTTTCTTGTAGGCTTAAGTCACTATGAATGATTTAATAT
The DNA here is from genome assembly GCF_040183065.1 of Periplaneta americana. Classification (NCBI taxonomy): domain Eukaryota; kingdom Metazoa; phylum Arthropoda; class Insecta; order Blattodea; family Blattidae; genus Periplaneta; species Periplaneta americana. The sequence goes on along the minus strand of NC_091121.1, from coordinate 87,045,514 downwards.
CAATAGACACTAATGAGTATTTCAGAACCACTGTCAAGAACTTTTGATAGAAACAGAAGAAAGTGAAAATTAAAATAAAACCATACCAGTAAAGCAAAATGAAATTCATTTGCCTAAAAACAACAGCACTGCAGCTCGAGGCACAAGATGTGAGCTAACATGTGCCACAGGTCCGTTTGAGCACTAATGCGCTTAAAATACGTTATTCACAGGTCTGGAGAATTTGACCCGTGTCAAGACTTAACTGGAGACAATCGAATTATCATTTCCCCACAGCGCAAGTAATTTCAAAATATACATATAAATTGCTCGGGTGAAACCACGAAAATATCACAAAGAACAGCAAGCTGTATTCCCGTAATACAATTTTGTTGCTTCCCCTTCATCGTCTTTCCCAACCCTTCCACGAATCTAATTACGGTGCGCCTGTCAGTTCCACTTCTTGAAAAGAGAGATAATGATGTGACGTCATTGATATGCTGCCAACGTGAGACAATAGACTACACGAAGCATTAAAATTCCCGCCGCCTCATAATGCATTTAATGTTGTGAATTCACAGACACATTTTGCACGGAATTGGGTCTTACCTTATCACAAATGTTCCCATTCATGCGCATGTCATTGTGTTCCACGTCTCATTTTTCCCCCATTCTTACAATTTTAACTGTTTTCCTTCCAGTCAGATCTAGTTCTAACGATTTTAAGCGCTCCCTAACTCGCGCTACAATAAATACGTTCTCTGTTGTTTCATTTAACGATGCTTTCAGTCACAGATGTTATTCAGTCTCGGTGCGACGGTGATTTGATTATGAATTGACAACATGCAAAGGATTTGTAGAAACTCTGTGTGCTGTTGAAAAGTGTACAGACACGTGTTTAACAGATAAACATAAACACTTCTGGGTCGAAACTCATTCCTCTCAAGACAAATTCCTCATCTCAGAGATACATTTGCTGATGATTTACTTATTTAGTCGTCACATTTATAAATATTCATTTTCAGTCATTTGCTTATTTTCTTATTAATTTATCTGTTGCTTAGTTACCACTGATTTGTTTTCTTCTTTAATTACTCAATTATTTGTTACTCCCTCCCTAAATAATATTTTTTAATTATATTCAATTCATGTCTTATTCATCATCATCATCATCATCATCATCATCAAGAATTAAAACGCTCGGGTTCACATCCTGGTTGGGGCAAGTTACCTAGTCGAGTATTACTATGATGTACCGAAATAAATATGAAAGTACCCGGCATTGCTCGGGTTTTCCTTTCTGCTTCTATTTTTAATTAAACTGGTTATTACATTTTCGGAAATCTCTGAAACCTACAGACAACCAAAACGAATTTCTTTACTAAGCTTTCCTCGCCCATAAAGATGAATCTTTACTTAACGTCACTTACATGAATTAATGAACTCCTTAGCCAAATGTCTTCCAGGATTAACTCAGGATTGTAAATCATACACCGAAAAGAAAACATTTCATCGTGCCTGACGTTAAACTGTTGTTTTAAATTTATATAGTTATTTGTTTTTATGTATTTATTTGTTGTTATTTATTTATTTATTTATTTATTTATTTATTTATTTATTCTGGTGTAGTTAAGGCCATTAGGCCTTCTCTTCCACACCACCAGAAATACAAATAAAGTAATAGAAAAATCAAACTATAAACAAAGTAAAACCCAACGAATATATAATTCCTTCTCCTCTTTCTGATCAGTTTCAGCATCGAACCAATATATACGTATATAATTTAATTTATATTGGAAGATTTTTTACCTCTTGACCGCTGTACACCCACTTATATCATAGGCCTACCCAGTTTTTTTTTTAATATAACTTGAAACTTTATCTCATAAATTCAGAACATATCATATTAATTCTAATTCTATACACAGAATACAGATACAATATAAACTCGCAATGTCGTTTTTTAACATAAAGACTAATATTCTGAGAAACGTATAGGCCTACCGGTATTTTAGAAATTAAGAGATTTTTATTTCTACAACGCTTAACATACTACATTTGCAACGTGATTATACAGATATAATTTCGCAGCAACACGTTTTCGGACGTGAACAACAATATTTTGAGAATTAATACAGTGCTATTTTCAGTGGGCTTATATACATTCACATACATGACAAAAGTATCATTGAATTGCTTTTTGATATGTGTAAAATCTTTTTTTTTCCCCCCACTTCTTTGTATAAAATATAGCGATGATGTGAAAAACACGCAGTTTTTAAGTTAATGTCTGCAACTTTGAACGACTGTCCTTGAGCTTCTTTTTAATATGGCCATTACAAATGCTAGCGGCATTGAAATTGCAGTTGCATAAAATTGAATGAGTATCCTAGCAATACGTGGAATAAAAACATCTCCTTTTATTTTTGCAGTTAATATTGCCAATTCTATTACGTTTCGTATGAGTTTTTCACACCAATTCTTACTCGTGCATAATTTTGGTGGGTCAATATTTCGCAATAGTACTATTGGTTATTCAATATTAAGTAAATTATGTGGTAGCAAACCTTGTAGTTTCAAAGAATTCTAGAATTCAGTTGTATAAAACAGTCTGCTCATTATCTACAGAACTGCATCGAGGAATTCATAATACGGTCCTGGACTGCGTAAAGATAGTTGTTGCATGAATTATCTAGTTTTAGCCTTCATGATGTGTAACAACAATGTAATTTAATTTCGTGTTAAAATTTCCATGGCCTCGTGAAAGTCGATGTTGAATACAACAGACAATAATAAAAAACAATTGACTGTAGAAGATTTTGCATTTTAATATTATACGTGAATATTTTATCTATTTATTTTTATTTTTTACAATTTTAATTAATTTAACTTCCATTTGCACAATTTTAATGTAGCCTATGTTCTTCTCCTGGTTATGAAGGTTAAATGTGCAAACTTTGGCACATATCGGTCAAAGCGTGTAGATTTGTATAGAGAACACACATACATACATACATACATACATACATACATACATACATACATACATACATACATACATACATACATACATACATACATACATACATACATACATACATACATACATACATACATACATACCCACATTCAATTTTTATATATTAAGATATATATATATATTTCCGTGCAGGAATTCTGCGTTATCATATGATGAAGGATGGGTGGAACTGAGAAAAATTCTCTCCGGCACCGGGACTCGAACCCGGGTTTTCAGCTCTACGTACTGACGCTTTATCCACTAAGTCACACCGGATTCCAGTTCCGATGCCGGATTGAATCCTCTCAGTTTTCCCTTTGGTGGCCAACCCTCATGTATTGTGTCATAGATGAGTGACAGTGGCACAATGTTCAACACAGACTGTACAAAGGTGCACTCATTACGAGTGACTAAGTGGCCGGGATCCGATGGAATGAACGACGTCTTGAATCACTAAGTGATTACTTACGCGTATCATATTACTATGATGTACCGAAATGATATTTCCGAGCAGGAATTCTGCGTTATCATATGATGAAGGATGGGTGGAAAGGAGAAAAATTCTCTCTGGCACCGGGACTCGAATCCGGGTTTTCAGCTCTACGTGCTGACGCTTTATCCACTAAAACATACCGGATTCCAGTTCCGATGCCGGATTGAATCCTCTCAGTTTAAGTTCCAGTGGCTTAGTGAATAAAGCGTTAGCACGTAGAGCTGAAAACCGGGTTTGAGTCTCGGTGCCGGAGAGAATTTTTCTCCGTTCCACCCATCCTTCATCATAACTAGTTGAGGTTTTTGCGGGGTTTTCCCTCAACCCAGTAGGGGAATATGCTATGTAACTTATGGCGCTGGACCCTGGACTCATTTCGCTGTCAATAATCACCTTCATTTCATTCAGACGCTAGATAACCATAGCAGTTGATTAAGCGCTGTAAAATATACCAACTAAAAAGAATTAAAACATGGTTTTGGGTTAATTTATTCCTTTGCCATTTCGTTATATAAATTATTAATTGTATACCACGTTCCTAAGAATAATCCTGGGGAGTTCCAAGATTAGGGGTTTATGAGAAACCAGCTGGACAGAACACCAACATGAGGTATTGCATTTCCTGAAGAACTTGTCCTTTTGCTCTGTGCCCTTGAAGAACTGATTGTGAGGGTCTTAAAGCAACAAACATTGTTCCAACATTACAGTTCTTTCATTAGCCTGGTCTATTTCTAGCTTTGAGTTTCTAATCAGTTTGGAAATGTTAGCAAAATTCCTGTTCATCACTTCCTGTTAGCTCAACTACAGAAGAGGCAAATGGATTGTATGCAATCTTCAAACATGACTTGATTTGTTTGCTCATCTCTATTGGGTTTAAGAAAGGACAGTGATGAAATATTGATAAAGTTTTTCTATTTACTACTCATTTGTTTCCTCAGGCCTACTTAATTACTCAATTATTTATTAATCACTCACTGATCGATAGTTTTAATGATATTCATTTTATGTCTTATTCATCATCACCATCTAGAATTAAATCATGTTTTCGGTTAATTTATTCCTTTACTTTTTCGTTACATAATTTTTTGGGTTTTTTACGACGCTTTATCGACTGCTGTGGTTATCTAGAGTCTGAACCATATGAAGATGATGACGCCGAAGAAATGAGTCCAGAGTTCAGCGCCGAATGTTACCCTGTATTTGCTCTTAATGGGTTGAGGAAATATCCCGGGAAAAAACCTCAACCAGGTAACTTGCTCCAATCAGGACTTGAACCCGAGTCTACTCGTTTCACGGTCAGGCATGATAACAGTTACTCCACAGCGGTGGACCTATAAATTATTTATAATTGTATACCACGTTCCTAAGATAATCCTGACGAAGAACGCATTTGTTGAAAGAGAAGCCAAGGAAATGCTTCTTGACACTAAGTTTTAAAATAAAGTGTTTATGAGAACCAGCTGGACAGAGCACCAACATGCGGTAATGCAGTTCTTGAACTATTTGCTTTTTTGCTTTGTGTCCTTGAAAAGCTGACTGCGAGAGTCTTAGAGCAACAAACACTGACGTAACATCTACAGTTCATTCTTCAGCCCAGTCTATTTCTAGCTTTGCGTTTCTAATCAGTTTGGAAATGCTAGCAAATCTCCTGTCCATCACCCTTCCTTTGTTAGTTCAATTATAGAACAAGCAAATGGATTTAATGCAATCTTTAAACGTGGTTTAGTTTGTTTGCTCATCTCTACTGTGTATAAGAAAGGACAGTAATGAAGGGTTTGATAAAATCTTACACGAAACGAAAGCACATGCAGAAAAGTTACATATGGATGTAAAAATTCCAAGAATTGCACTGAATCAAATATATCGATCAGATATTCAGTTAAATAATATCGCCCATTATTTCAGGTATACTGCGATCCTCCTGATTTTAGGTCATTTACTGTGTGCTTTCCTAGGAAATTGAATTTAATCGTATTTTATTTTATTTCATAATTGGATTATTTATTCAAATTTGATATGAAATTGTATTACTTGTAATTGTGATAATGATAATGATGGTTGTAATGATTATTATTATTATTATTATTATTATTATTATTATTATTATTATTATTATCATTATTATTATTACTCTCACTTGCATGGGTTAATACACATGATGGAAATGAGGACAGTGAAAAGGTAGTGGGTTTGCTAAGGAGTAGAACCAGCAATGTTGATTACCCTGACAACGATCAACACAGTGTTATCCAAAATTTGCACAAAACTATAGCTCGAGTATTTCAAAATTTGTTAATAATATTTGCTCTTAAACAGCACAAAATTCCTAAATTTCAAACGGTCTGACCACGTCACGGTGGGGCTACTGTATAGGACGTTTCAGAATTAAGTTGACAAAAACAAATTCAACCAAAGGAATATATTATATGAACGCAAAATACCATAATATCCATCGTCTTGAATGAAACGTAATTGTAAATGCCGTGTTTAAAAACTGAACATACAGTAACTAGGTTACAAGCAGGTCTAGTCTGAGGGAGGATAACAAAAAACGTTAACGTGTTGTAGGAACATTCTGTAAAACTGATATACGATAGTAAGGCCGTGTCTCAAAGCTGAAGTCCAAACTACACACTAGTGACTAGCAACTAGGTGACTTGTAAACTACACACTAGGGAGCTGTGGAAATGTATGCTTAAAACATGGCTTCTTCATAGACTATTTTTCTAAAAACCATGACATCACGGTACAGCACTGAATTAAGAAGGCAGTGTCCTAATGCACTTTCATTACGAGTTATGTGGAAAAGATAAGGGCTAACGGTCTTACTAATAAAACTTGTATAGTTTTTATATGAGACTTATGCAGACAGAAAATGTTACTAATAAACCATGCATAAGCGATGGATGCATAAAACAGTTTGTAACTACACATGGGAATTGCTTTGCAGTAATTATATACACGAAACTCCGTGTTCAAGCGTTGTAGTCTATATACAGAAAAAAAATGGCCACGCCACCCCCCCCCCCAACAGCTGTTTGTATCGATTGTCATTTTATGATGATGGTTACCTTGTAACCACAGAAGAACAAACCAAATAGCACAGAATAATTAGAATAATATTGATGTAGCTGTTCTCTTTGACCAAAATATAGCATGGTAATCGACCAGGCCCAGCTGTACTGTCGATACTTAGCATGACACACTAGTTCTCTCTATCGGATGCAACAGAAAACCTCCGTTATTCTATTATCTTTCGTAATGAAGTAATGACGAAACTGTGACGTGGCTATGTAACAGTTTTACTGTTATACACGACGTATGTAGTGATTATTAGTCAGAAATTTAGACATGTTTTATAAACGAGCTAATCATTGTGTAAGTATAAGACAGTGAAACATCTGTATAAGGTTTTTATTAGTAAGACCATTAATATATTACAATAATGTTTAAAACATTGTACAGAGGATACTAATAATGTCAGTGTTCAAAGTTAACGTGTCATTCTACATTATAGGCTTATTTACATTATTTCACTTCCAAAGCATATTCAGATTTCATAACCCCAATTGCTGATGAGGTATCCATGTTTGTTTAGTGAACAAGTCATCAATCAAGCAAGCATTTTCGTTTACTAGCTACTACGGACTTGATTGCTATGCACTACGTAGCTTTGGATCATAACTTCTCACGTCACATCCGGCTATTTAGTCAAAAATCTAGTCTACTTCAGCAGAAAATGCAGCTTTGAGACACGGCCTAATTATCATACCCCAAACCCTTTTGTTGCTGATTGGTAAGGTTCGCCCTAAAGTCAGAACTCAACGACGGTAAATTTCCTTCCGTGTAAAAAAAAAACAGAGTATAGACTTTAAGCAGTAAAAATTCTGTCTTCTTTCGACGTACGACTTATGTCGTACATATTACAATTTGTTAAATTTACCTACAGGAGAATAGAAAAATGTCAATTTTGTACAATAATTGCAATTAGCGGAGAAGTAGATGTCTTCAGTAACACGATTTGTACCATGACATTTTTTTTCTAAATAAGATTTCCATTTCAGACCATTTTACTCTTTTCTTTGAACAGCAACTAGGCAACGTGTGGTATTGTCAACTAACAAGGCTTGTAAACGTCATCGGTAAGTATGAGAAGAGATTAAGATCGTCCAAAAAATCCTCAAAGAATCGGAAATGACGCACATTATATGATGACTTTAATTAATCTGATTATTGTGTAAATGAAATAGCGATAAATATTTCATTTTTTATTTCATTCTTGACTAATTCTTCTTTTTCCATAGATGGATTAAGGTCTCTAGGGTCCTTTCTGAGACTCAGAATTTTCCTCACAACCGTTTTTCCGATCCTGCCACTTCTCTCCTCCCCCTGGGTAACCAACATAATAAAATGCCTTTTGGGGAGTCTTGTATCATTCAATCTATCTAAATGACCTCTCTATTTTGATTCATATTGTTTCATATTGTCTGCAATGTTATTTACCCCAGTTTGTTTCTTATTGTCAGATTTGGCTATTAGGACTCCTAGCGATCTCAGAAATCTTATTTTTTGTCTCTCTAATTTGTTGTCTATCTTGTACAGTACCAATGTTTCTGAAACAAACACAAACAATGACGTCACTCTAAGTCTAAGTTTCTTCTTTAACTTCTCTATGACTTCTAATATAAGCCACGATCATGAAAATGATTCCTTCAATAATTCATGTGATAACTTTTGATGTTTTGCACCGAAGAACCAATTTTGTGAAATTGCTGGAGTTGCTGTTTCATTGTTACAATTCGAACTTGATGGAGTGTTCTTTCGCGATTTTTTCAATATTTCTAATTAATCCGATAGGATTATTTGATCCCGTTTGATGTAAAAATAGTAAATGCACTATTACGGCATCTGTTACAATAAATGGTAATAAGAATCGGTTGTATGGCGTTGATTAATCATTTTAAAGGTAAACTGGTTTGAATTCTGTTACGACTGCCTACTCCATTATATATTATGTGTTTTACTGACTGAATATATTGGGTTCTTTACTTTCTACTAGCTTTATTGTGGTGGGAATTTCCGTATCTGGGTTAATTTACGCTTTAATTTTGAATAAATTTCTGCACGGTATACTTCCATTCATGGTTGTGTATTCTGTAGTTTTGGCTCCTCTTCTGCTAACATTTACAGTAAGTTTCGCTTACAACATACTGCGCATGTGCAGTAAATAATAGCCCCTATATATATGTGTGTGTGCTACTTGTGCACAATCGTGCGAAATTGTTGCCTACATACAGGAGGACACCCATCAAGACTCGCTACAAATTTTAATTCCGTATCTGTACATACTTCACTAGTTCACTAGGTAATAGATTTGTAGGAAACTATTCATCACTTCATAATAATAATTATTATATAAGTACTTTATTATTGTATTATGTAGGTCTACTTCATTTGTAAGAAAACTATTCATCACTTCAAATGTACATTCTTCACTAATCCACTAGTAACTGCAGTTGTAAGGAAAATATCCATCACTTTGAATGAGCATACTTTATTAGCTCATTAGATACTGGTTTTGTAAGAAAACTACTCATCTCTGTTTAAATGCACATAGACACTTCTTTAGTTCTCTAGACATTGGATTTGTAAGAAAACTATTCATCATTTTATACGTGCATACACCATTAATTTTAATTATGAGTAATGGAGGTTCTCTTCTTGATCTTCGATTGTTCCTCTAGTTCAGTGGCTCCTAAACTGAGGATCGTGTAAAGAGCTGAGGGGGTCGCGAGATGATTTACAAAATAAAACAAAACCCCTTATTAATATGCACTTACTGTGTGTTCAGAAACATAAACAACATTCAACATAATAAAAAAAGCTTTCAATAGTTATACACATAAGTAAAAATAATTGTGTGTTTTACTGACTGAATATATTGGGTTCTTTGCTTTCTAACAGCTGTATTGTGGTGGGACGTCACGGCTTCAAAAGGCTTGGAAACCACTGCTCTAGTTAATTAAAATCTTTAATTTCTATTATTACTATTGATGTGGGTTCAAAATTTATATATTTTGTCATTATTACATCTCCTTTCATAAATAGTGGTGGCATTTAGGCTTCACAGAATTTAATTTCAATTTCATTCTCACAGCAATTCTTTAGGTCTGTTGTTATTTCTAGTTAGTCTAATTTCTCAACTACTACTATATTGCTTTTGATGCACTATTGTAAATGTTATAGTCATATTCTATTGTTGGTTCAATTAGAGCATCCTGAGAATTACAAGCGTTATTTTATATGTTCTTGTATCTACTTCCCAATCCATTTTAGCTGTCCTCTTAAATCTTTTTCTTCACTATAAATATATCCTGTGTGTTTATTTGAAGTTTATGTATGTAATACGAATCGTAGATATTTAGGAGATGGTTTCAACTTCGTTTCAAAAAGCAGGATGGTAAGGAGCGGACATCATAAAGATCCTGGGCTCAGCTGGTTCAGCTGTCAGTAACCGTTAAAGCACCCCCATACAGAATGACGAGCAAAGTTTTGTAATGGTAGTGATGGCATAGAACATGGTTGTGCGATGTACCTGAACTATGAGAAGTGTCGAATAGTAACTGCTTCCGATGTTAAGAGTGAGGATAGATGACGTGCGTAACCCAAGTAGGAAACTGCCAATGTAAGTATGGGAAAATTCGTATTATAACTTTATTGTGCTCGCAGATATGATGACTAATAACAAATGCAAAAATGTTCATACATTGCAACTATACAGAGTTTTGATTGCTTAGCTATTGTCACATGTTCAGAAAAATACATACATCGAAATGAATATATACAGTATTACATTTCATCCTTAAACTTTTCTCTGTTAAAATAAATAAAGTACTTACATACAAATGGCTTTTAAGGAACCCGGAGGTTCATTGCCACCCTCATATAATCCTGCCATCGATTCCTATCCTGAGCAAGATTAATCCAGTCTCTTTCATCATATCCCACCTCCCTCAAATCTATTTTTATATTATCCTCTCATCTGCGTCTTGGCCTCCCCAAAGTTCTTTTATTCTCCGACCTTTCAACTAATACTCTATATGCATTTCTGGATTCGCCCATTCGACTACATGCTCTGCTATCTCAAACATCTGTATTTATTATTCCTAATTATGTCAGGTGAAGAATACAATGCGTGCAGTTCAGTGTTGTGTAACTTTCTCCATTCTCCTGTAACTTCATCCCTCTTAGCCCCAAATATTTTTCTAAGCACCTTATTCTCGAACACCCTTAGCTTCTGTTTCACTCTCAAAGTGAGACTCCAAACCATACAGAACAACAGGATTTCTAAGATATAAGGCAGTAAAGGTAGGAAGCAGAAATTTAGAAAAATCAGAACTTTAGGTAACATTGTAGAACGCCCACGCCTCACAACATCTGAGAAGGGCAAGCCCAAATTAATCTGGAAAGTATATCTGTCTACAAAGCACAGAGAACGAAATAAGAAAACAGAGTGGAGATATAAAAGAAGAGGCGATTGTTCTACTAAACTTCATTTATGTAGAAATAGGTACAAATCAGGATGTAAAATAAAATGACCATACACATAGTAGGAAAGTCACATCCTTCCTTCAATGAATTTCTGCAGGAACTTCAATCCTCTAAAACGAAGAATAGATAACTTCAAGAGGTGGTGCTTCCAGTGGTAGAAATTTTTCTCGCTAAATATAAGTAAAAGGACAATGGGGATCTTCAGCGACACCTTCGAGTTCTTCGACACGTCATCAAGGAATCCTTTTTTAAATAAACTTATGTCAGATGAAGAATACAATGCGTGCAGTTCTACTTCGTGTAACTTTCTCCATTCTCCTGTAACTTCATCCCTCTTAGCCACAAATATTTTTCTAAGAACCTTATTCTCAAACATCCTTAATCTCTGTTGCTCTCTCAAAGTGAGAGTCAAGTTTCACAACCATACAGAACAACCGGTAATATAACTGTTTTATAAATTCTAACTTTCACATTTTTTGACAGCAGACTCAATAACCGAATAATAACATGCATTTCCCACATTTATTCTGCATTTAATTTCCTACCGAGTGTCATTTAATTTGTTACTGTTGCTCCAAAGTATTTGAATTTTTCCACCTCTTCGAAGGATAAATCTCCAATTTTCATATTTCCATTTCGTACAATATTCTGGTCACGAGACATAATCATATAATTTGTCTTTTCGGGATTTACTTCCAAACCTATCGCTTTACTTGCTTCAAGTAAAATTTCCTTGTTTTCTCTAATCGTTTGTGGATTTTCTCCTAACATATTCACGTCATTCGCATAGACAAGAAGCTGATGTAACCCGTTCAATTCCAAACCCTGTCTGCTATCCTGGACTTTCACAATGGCATATTCTAGAGCGAAGTTAAAAAGTAAAGGTGATAGTGCATCTCCTTGCTTTAGCCCGCAGTGAATTGGAAAAGCATCCGACAGAAACAGGCCTATACGAACTCTGCTGTAAGTTTCACTGAAATACCTTAGCATTTTTAACTTAAAAATAGACCCACGGGTCGCGAAGGTCGCCTTTGTGTCTTGGCCAAAAAAAAGTTAAGATCCTCGAGTCTAGTGCAAGGACTCGAATCATTTGTCTAGCGACGATGGCGACACCTCCGTCCTCTCATCACTTACTCAGCCAAGGCTTTAAACTACTTCGGCGATCCATTTCTTAGTCATGCTGTGAAACATACTTGCGACATTCCTCCCCTAATAAGTTGGCTATTAGATTTGGTCCATGTTTGTTTGTTTTTAATTCTCTCAAGTTTCTTCAACGGAACGTGAAAAATGAGTAAGACAAATGTCCCAACAGACTTGATGCTCACACAGATTCTTCTTCACATTCAGAAATTCAAGAACGCGCGATCGCGTATCTTTTAATTTTCTCATCCCCCCCTTCTTTCATTGCGGTCAAGAGCATGAAGAACATGAAAACTTCAAATAAACTAAGTTACGTTAGTTCCTTATTTTCGCATTTGTATGTGTATTTAATCCCCTAACGCTGCGATAGCGGCACAATTAGGAAAGAAGAAGAAGAAGAAGAAGAAGAAGAAGGTTTATTTATTTAATTACAAGTGCTAACGCTAATTCCAGTGCCTGTTTATCCTTGCCAATGAATATATGAATATATATACTCATCCTCCTATACTGTAACATTGCCTCGCCTCTGGAATAATTACGTTACCTACTGACGTCAGGGATTGCCAGACACTGTCACAATTTAAAAGTAAATTAGAAAAGTATGTTTTATCTCACGAAATCCGTTTCTGAGAAGTTGCTAGATTTATGCCGAAGTTTTCATCTTTAGTATTTTGTCAATAATTTCCTTTTGTTAGATTAATCCTTTCTCTCGTCTTTGTGCCAGGATACTAAAACAGCTTATTGTTCCTTAGTTAATAACAATGATGCTGAACGACACTTATTTTGTGTCTGTATTTGTTGTATATGTTTTCACTTTTTGTTTGTTCTTTTTTGCATCATTTAATATGTTAGACTAATTTTTATTATTTTCAATTTATCTTTGTATGTTCAATTGTTTTTTATGTCATATTCATTCTGTCACTCGTTATTACTGTAGATTAACTGTACTGATGTATAACTTTTCTTGTAGTTGTATTTCTGGTGGTGTGGAAGAGAATGTCTGATGACCTTAATTCCACCAGAGTAAATAAATAAATAAATAAATAAATAAATATTTATCAAGAGATCCAACTTTGTTATTGCCCTTGGGATATAATATAGTTTCCCATTTTAACCATTAACCCTTGAACTTTTATTTATTTATTCATTCATTCATTTATTATGTATTTATTTATTCATTCATTCATTATGTATTTATTTATTCATTCATTCATTATGTATTTATTTATTCATTCATTCATTATGTATTTATTTATTAATTCATTCATTATGTATTTATTTATTCATTCATTCATTATGTATTCATTCATTCATTCATTATGTATTCATTTATTTATTTATTTATTTATTTATTTATTTATTTATTTATTTATTTATTTATTTATTTATTTATTTATTTATTTATATACACACACTGGCTCATACTGTATATGCAATGATGTACAAGTTCGACAAGTAATAATTCCGATGTCATTCATGATTCCGATGCTAATAGCTGGGCCACTCTGCCTCAAACCTTCCGATGTCATTCATGATTCCGATGCTAATAGCTGGGCCACTCTGCCTCAAACCTTACAAGTATCAACTCCCACTTTCAGAATAGCTGATAAGCCCCATGGCTCGGAGCCCTAAACCTCTCCTGTATTAGCATATTACTCCCAAGACTTACCCCAGACTATTTTTAATTACTGCAGATGGTAGATGAAATGAGGGAAGATGTAGAGTGTTAATTTAGGGTGACCGGGACAGCAGGACCCATTCCTGAAAGGGGTCCTGTAAATAGCGGCCTTGGAGTTTTGTTATGCTCCTTACATATCATATATCTAAACTTCATACCAAAGCAGTAACCAGGTTTAATACAATATAATTTGTTTAATATTTAGACTAGTAGCTATCGCATATAACTACAACAAAGGAAAATTGTATCAATAATAAAAATATATAATACATTTATTTATGTCGAGGTGTAAATTGATACTAAATTTTTTACTCATGCTCACTATTAACTATTTCCTAATATGACTTAGAAAAATACATTAGACAATGTAGCTGCTGTAGCATGATTATTCTTTAGCAATTATTGAGCAACTACTTACTTCTGATTTGAATGTATTGCTTTCAACAACTAATGCTGTCCAAGAAGGAAGTCACAGAATTCAAGACGGATGTAATTCAGATTACACTCTGATCAGCTTAATACATACGTTTAAAGTTTCTGGCTTCAGGTTAGACTTTTCATCTATTTTCTATTATTTTCTTTGAAAGAATAGAAAACATAGAACTTTCGCTTCAAACTTTATTTCGCAGGACTTTTAGCAGGATAGACTTAAAAATCAAAATATTTATAGGAAATTCAAGCTTTTACGCGGGCAGTAGGATAAGGAGCTAAAAAAAGGTATCCTGCGAAAAGTAGGACATCTGGTCACCCTATGTTAATGGAATAAAGCCTGGTTCACAATAAACCGGGAACGAGAACTAGAACGAGAATTGGAAACGGAGGACGTGAAAGTGAAGATTTTTTTTTTCCACAGTAAACCATGGCTATGCATATCGATAGGTATGACAATAACGATATGTAAAGTCGATATTATGTAATCTGATGTTATATGTGTATAATTAACCATTGACGTTCTCTCATGAGAACAAACCAGCCAACATAAACACAGGTTAACCAACTTCAGAATTTATGACAGAATATTTAAGAATTCAAGCTTCTCGTTAATTGTGAATGTTCACATTAAAAAATATATACATTTTAACCATTTTTTCGTTCTCGTTCTCATTCTGATTCTCGTTTCCGGTTTCTTGTGAACCAGCTACGGCAAGCTTCTCGTTAATTGTGAATGCTCACATTTAAATATATACATTTTAACAATTTTTTCGTTCTCGTTCTCATTCTGATTCTCGTTTCTGGTTTCTTGTGAACCAGCTCCGGCAAGCTTCTCGTTAATTGTGAAATGTTCACATTTAAATATACACATTTTAACCATTTTTTCGTTCTCGTTCTCATTCTGATTCTCGTTTCCGGTTTCTTGTGAACCAGCTCCGGCAAGCTTCTCGTTAATTGTGAATGCTCACATTTAAATATATACATTTTAACAATTTTTTCGTTCTCGTTCTCATTCTGATTCTCGTCTCCGGTTTCTTGTGAACCAGCTCCGGCAAGCTTCTCGTTAATTGTGAATGCTCACATTTAAATATACACATTTTAACCATTTTTTCGTTCCAGTTCTCATTCTGGTTCTCGTTTCCGGTTTATTATAAACCAGCTCCGGCAAGCTTCTCGTTAATTGTGAATGCTCACATTTAAATATACACATTTTAACCATTTTTTCGTTCCAGTTCTCATTCTGGTTCTCGTTTCCGGTTTATTATAAACCAGCTCCGGCAAGCTTCTCGTTAATTGTGAATGCTCACATTTAAATATATACATTTTAACCATTTTTTCGTTCCAGTTCTCATTCTGGTTCTCGTTTCTGGTTTATTATAAACCAGCTCCGGCAAGCTTCTCGTTAATTGTGAATGATCACATTTAAATATATACATTTTAACCATTTTTTCGTTCTCGTTCTCGTTCTGGTTCTCGTTTCTGGTTTATTGTGAACCAGCCTTAACAGAGAGAAAAGGAGTACACCGAGAAATACATTCTGCTATGTCTGCTTTGTTTACTACATTTTCCATCACGATCAGGATAAGGATCGAACCCGGACCGCCTGCATGGAAGACCAGCTTGCTAGCGCTCGAGTCACAGACACAGCTCTAACAATAACTTAATTTTCCCCGTATTTGATCCCAGGTCTCTAGTAGGGAAAACCATGCAAAATATTAACCATTCAACTACTATATTTATATCTGCGACAGACTATGTACGTGTCAACACCTCCGTCTTAAATCTAACCTACGCTCTGTCTTCCCAACATTAATTACGCCGGCATCACTCTCCCTGCGGTAATTAAAATATTCATAAGATGTCACTGTCTGCCAGGAACTCTTTTCTTACTTTGCCAAAAGAGAAGTTGGACCTTGTGTCTATGAGTACCGTACATAATGCTCCATAAAATGTTGAACACAGAGAATCGATACTTTCATGCATGCTAATTCCTCAGTTGTAACTCAGTCTGTAAAAACTCGTCAAAAAAGTCGTCCGTTGTACCTCATGTGGTACTTTCGGTTTCGATTTCCGGTAATAAATTGGAGATTAATATCCCTTCAATTCGTACTTAGTAGTTTCTAATTTCCCTTCGTTATGTATTGTCTTAAGCGATGGTTTGGTTCATGCGATAGCTTAGCGATCTATATCTTCGACCTGTCAAGTAGGTAGACGATCCAGGTGAGTTCTAGCCTAGATCATATACTGTATACCCAGATAGGTCGGCCTTATAGGCTTTGAGGTTAACAGCTTTTGTCAGGTTTACTACGCTGCCATCTAGTTGTTACATCAGGAGTCACGTCATAATTCCCATTTGAATTGCATTAGCGACTGTACTGCCATCTCGTGTTCGTTTACAGCGGACGGGTGGCGATCTTGGAGGTTGTTCTCTTCAAAATGCTGCCGATTTTAACATAGCGATGAGTTATCTGTTACATATATGATCTAGGGTTCTAGTCGGCCCTGTTATTTCTCACTGAAAAATCGGTAAGGCCGGCAGCATACTGCATCAGACATTCTGTCTCGGACAGGACGGTTTTTTCTTGAACGTGTTTGAAATAATCTGCCTGTCTGTCCTATGTAGAAGTTGTTACAGGTCCAATCTCCCAACATAACACAAACAAGCTGGATTCCGAATAATGGTACACAGACTACTCAGCATAACAATGAGCCAACAAGACTACAAAGAAGAGCTAAACACAATCAAATACCTAACACAAGAAAATGAATTTAACCATAACATAATAGACAACATAATAAGAAAGATAAAACAATCACAAAAACATAAGAATACAACACAAACACAAGAACACAAAATATACATCACACTAACATAAGAAAACAAAAAAACATACAATATTGAAACCTCGTTCAAGAAATTAAATTACAACTTCGCATACAGAACAAATAATACTCTAGAAAAGCATCTCAACACACAAACAAACAAATACAACCAAACAGGCGTATACAAACTCAAATGCAACACCTGCAACAACTTCTACATAGGCAGATCATTTCAAACACGTTACAAAGAACACATCACAGCCATAACGAAACTACAAAACACTTTCACATTTGCAAAATACATCACAAATGCAAACCACACCTACAGAGACATAAACACAGACATGGAAATTCTACATATTCAACCAAAAAGTCAAAAACCAAACACATTCGAACAATACGAAATATGAATAATTTCAAGGAAAAAATTGTTCCGGGGCCGGGTATCGATCCCGGGACCTCTGGTTGAACGTACCAGCGCTCTACCACTGAGCTACCCGGAAACTCCACCCGACACCGTCTCAACTTTTCCCTTTATATCCCTGTTGTTGAGACGGTGTCGGGTGGAGTTCCCGGATAGCTCAGTGGTAGAGCGCTGGTACGTTCAACCAGAGGTCCCGGGATCGATACCCGGCCCCGGAACAATTTTTCCCTCGAAATTATTCAAATCTGCTTTACAGGGAGCTTCACCTGAAAGACTAGATTTGCATAATATATACGTTACTGTGTACGTTAACAGAAAACCACAATTTCAAGTCACACAGAGATTGTGTGCACTCGTTGTGGGTCTCTGGCGTTTCGTCAGCCCTCGCGAGTTGTGTGGATATAAAGGGAAAAGTTGAGACGGTGTCGGGTGGAGTTCCCGGGTAGCTCAGTGGTAGAGCGCTGGTACGTTCAACCAGAGGTCCCGGGATCGATACCCGGCCCCGGAACAATTTTTCCCTTGGAATTATTCAAATCTGCTTTACAGGGAGCTTCACCTGAAAGACTAGATTTGCACAATACGAAATATATATAGACACAAAAACACATCCAAATGAAATTCTCAACACACAACTCAATTTCAGAACACACACACACTCTTTGACTCCACATTACACTACACAAACACACCCCCACAGGAAACATAAACAAAAGACGCCAAGACCAGCACCAACCAGTTCGAAGATGGCCAATAACAGGCTGAAACTAGTTAACCAGGTACTGTAATATTTAACACTCGAAGATATATAATACATATTCCGAAGTGATATAGGGTACTGTTAAAAGTTGTGTAATCAAGATGTATAGTTTTATTTAAAGAAAAATTTCATTGTCAAACAGTGTAGCACACATATCGATAGTAGAACAACTGAGAAGTGTGAATGACAGTGGAAGCCGAAGTACCGAAGGAAAGCCTGTCCCAAAGCAGATTCTCACTAAGAATTTTCCAAGGTAGCCTGTGTAACAAAAAGAAGTGAGCACTTTGCTGAGAAGCAGTAGGTCAACTTCAAGAACAGCGGATGGAATTACGTCATATACCTTGAGCCTTTCAGAAATATTCAGGGAGCTTGCCTGAAGATTTCTTAAAGTCGGAGCTTATATCCAAGATAATCCCAACATTGAGATAACCTCGCCGCCTGATTCAGTATGTCTTAATAAGAATTCAATCCTCTTCCCACCTCCCACCTCCCAACGCGTCACTTCCTCGAGGCGTCGTCCCTCCACAAACGCCTCCTCTTCACGGAATGAAACGGAAGCACAAGGTGTACCAACGTCACAGCCATCGCGATTCACTCTGCGCTTGTCTTCACATTACTTACAGACATGTTGACACCAAGTTCATATTGTTAGTGTGACTGAAACAATAACCGACTCTTTCCTTTAGTGTTATGTTGATTTATAAATAAATGTTTCAATATCTTTTTGCTGATTATAGTCTCAATGGATGGACCTCAGTTTTCGGAATGACTAATCAGTTGAAACGTGCAAACTTCATAGAAAAAAAGAATAACAAAACACTGATGAGAATTTTACCCTTTTCAAAATGAAACTGTGACTATTGAACACTTAGAAGTATAGAATAAATATAAAATTTGTATTGTAAAAATTACATTCTTAAAATGATAATCAATGTGGCAATTAGAGGTGAAATTGGGAGGTATTTGTCAAGAAACAATTATGCACAGACAGAATAACATCTACAATGAAAAAAATTCAGTAATGGAATATGAGACTATAGAATTACCAAGACTAATTCGTTTATATGACGTCATTCCATTTTCGGCCAATGAAGTGTAGTGAAATTTTGAATTCCACATAATCACAGTCATACAACGCGATAATTTCTGCAGCTCGATTTGTCAATATCAATTTATCGCATGGTCGTCCTTTTGTTTAGACAATGTCGCCAACTGTTTCCACGTAAATCGATGAGCATGAATCCACTGTACTAAATAAAGTACGAAATCCTACTTCCACACCTGCATCTTCATCTTCTAATTCCATGTCCATTGTATCTAAAGAAAATGACACTCCTTCATAACAATTGTTCATTTAATTAATGTATTAATCAGGTTATTTATAATTATACTATAAAATGTTTAAATTAAATTATGATTTCAGCAGATAATGAGAACGTATTTCTGTTATAATAACAAGCGAAAAGCGCAGTACATGTAATTAACATTTTTAAACCTGTATTTCGCTTTTCTCAATTGACATTACTCAATAACATTCAATTTCTTTATGCAGTAATCGTTATTCATCTATTTCGACTCCACAATGTCTGAATAGGTTAAATCGTGGATTTATCGGCAAATCTCAGACCTCTTATCACATTACTATAGACAGTTCTTTCTGCTGGTACTTTTATATAAAACTCTCCCATTTTTACGTTTCCGTCATCACGGTTGCATGCGCATTGTATCAGAGAAGACAACACTTACCTGCAACAAAATAACAAAGCAATTAGCGCGCAATATTTAAAGAGTCTTAAAAGAGTGATTGGATTTTTTCCATTACATGCAATGAAAAAGATAATCACGTTTCCGAAGATTGGCTCTATCTTCGTCTTAAAGTGGTCAAAAACAGACGTAAGCAGTTCCTGCTAGTTGGAGTCATCACAAATATCTAAATCTACTTGGCTGACCTTACCTAAAGGTGAACATACAGCCAATCTTCTAAACGTTCTGGTTTTCTTTTCTGTTGCCAACAAAGGAAAAAGCCCAATCTAGATCTATCTTCTTTTAAACAATTCAATATTGCTTTTTCTTCATTCAGATCAGAGTCAAATTCTGAACAATAATATAGAATATAAGGTTTATAATCATGTCTTATTCTCTCCCACTATTCGCAACTACTTTCAGGTTCCATCACCAATCATGTCCTCAACATCTAAAGCAGTGGTCGTCAGCACTCGCTGAAATGAGTAATGGGGAAGTAGTGCGTAGTAATATACTCCGTCGTGCAGCAGGAAGAGGGAGAGAGCATACCCGCCACGGATGCGCCATAGTGCAGTCTCTTATTCGCGGGTAAGAGATCCTAGCCCGAGGGTGCACTGTGTTGATGACCGCTGATCTAAAGGATAAGTAATCTATGTATGGCTAGACCAATCAAACAGACGAAGACCTACGTATAGGATAAGTATGGCTAACCTGCCTTAGGACCAGGTAAACAAATCACAGCCATTACTTGCGTTTTATGAAAAACCTGCAGTATTTGTGTTTTTAAGTGTACAGATGGAGCGGGTGGATGAAAGTATTTCTGCATGTGAAGCGTATAGGTGGGCCCATTAGGTGTGAAACCTTCGGAAGGGAGAGATGCGCAAGTGATCCTAAGGGTGGTTTTTCAGCTCCGAAAATATTGCAAAGATGAACTAGTGAAATCCATAAGGTCACCAGTTAATACAGGCTATTAGCCAGACCCTTGTGGAATGAGGTATTTCATACAAATGTATAATTTTTGTAACTCAAAAAAGGAAAATATCTTATTTATGTAATAATTAATTCCATGATATGACTATATTTTTCGAGAAACCATAAAATCATGAAAAACAAAAGTTTCGGGGAGGTACATGCAAACTATTTACAAGAAATACATGCATGAAGAATTGGAATATTCTACACGGAAAATGCCCGTATAAACGTAATTCAAATTTCCCTGTCAAAAATAGTATTGTCGCAATATAGTATGACTCCATATACATGTGTGATATATTTAAAAAAAAAACAACACAAATTTAAGAAAATGGTTCTTTATTCTACAAATAAAACAGCAAAAAAAAGATAAAAATAATAATAAATTGTATTTCAAGATCAGTATTTCAAAGATGACTTCATGATTTCTGCCTAATGTCAAGAAATTTTACAATAATAACCTATAAGAAACTTCACCAAAAACGATAATAAAAATGTTTCCCGTAGAGTAATGTTCTAAAACATATTGCACGACACCAAAAACAACACAACTTAATGCATTTTATCTATCTATCTATCTATCTATCTATCTATCTATCTATCTATCTATCTATCTATCTATCTATCTATCTATCTATCTATCTATCTATCTATCTATCTATCTATCTATCTATCTATCTATCTATCTATCTATCTATCTATCTATCTATCTATCTATCTATCTATCTATCTATCTATCTATCTATCTATCTATCTATCTATCTATCTATCTATCTATCTATCTATCTATCTATCTATCTATCTATCTATCTATCTATCTATCTATCTATCTATCTATCTATCTATCTATCTATCTATCTATCTATCTATCTATCTATCTATCTATCTATCTATCTATCTATCTATCTATCTATCTATCTATCTATCTATCTATCTATCTATCTATCTATCTATCTATCTATCTATCTATCTATCTATCTACCTACCTACCTACCTACCTATCTATTTATTTATATCTTGAAACAACAGTAACAAATATAAATGACACTCGGCAAGAAATTGAACGCAGAATAAATATGGGAAATGCGTGCTATTATTCGGTTGAGAAGCTTTTGTTATCTAGTCTGCTGGCAAAAAAATCTGAAAGTTAGAATTTATAAAACAGTTATATTACCGGTTGTTCTGTATGGTTGTGAAACTTGAATTCTCACTTTGAGAGAGGAACAGAGATTAAGGATGTTTGAGAATAAGGTTCTTAGGAAAATATTTGGGGCTGAAAGGGATGAAGTTACAGAAGAATGGAGAAAGTTACACAACGCAAAACTGCACGCATTGTATTCTTCACCTGAAATAATTAGGAACATTAAATCCAGACGTTTGAGATGGCGGGGCATGTAGCACTTATGGGCGAATCCAGAAATGCATATAGAGTGTTAGTTGGAAGGCCGGAGGGAAAAATACCTTTGGGGAGGCCGAGACGTAGATGGGAGGATGATATTAAAATGACTTGAGGGAGGTGGGATATGATGATAGAGACTGGATTAATCTTGCACAGGATAGGGACCGATGGCGGGCTTATGTGAGGGCGGCAGTGAACCTGCCGGTTCCTTAAAAGCCATTTGTAAGTATTTATTTATTTATTTATTTATTTATTTATTTATTTATTTATTTATTTATTTATTTATTTATTTATTTATTTATTTATTTATTTATTTATTTATTTATTTGTTTATTTATTTATTTACTTATTTATTTATTTATTTATTTATTTATTTATTTATTTATTTATTTATTCATTTATTTATTCACTGATTAACTCATTCATTCATTAGGTGATTCATTCATAGATTCATTGATTCATTCATCCAAATCAGGTAGTACAGTTGGTACCTTCAAGGGCAACAATATGCTTCGTGAAAGTACAAGCATTTGAGCTTCATAATACTTTTCTTTCTGTTAATAATACTCTATCTTCTTAAAAAAATGATTTATTAATAAAATACAGTAATAAATATATTATACATTAACGACTACTGTTTTAGAGGTATGCATTTTGAGTTTAAAATTAAATATTACACTAGAATGTAGGCCTATGTACTTATTTGCTATCCTCTTAGTAAGCAATTGTAATTTATTTTAATCTTGCATTTCTTTACGCGCCAGACTTCATATTCTGCATTACACTTATTTCCTTTCTTGTTACCAAAGTTCATTTGTTCATTTATGTATTAGTTATGAAGATAAGTGTATTAAAGAGTCCAATCAATACTTGTAGACCTATATCAAGGAAACACATTTTTTAATAAGACAAAGTAAATATCCTTCATTTGTTACTCTGTTTGTGTACTCAGAAAATGTCGGTTTCATGTATGATGAAGTGCGCCTGGTTTTCTATCTATCCTGCAAAACTTATGGGGTAACCGGTTGAAAATTGAATATTCGGCCGGACGCCCGACCTTGACTGATGTTCCCTAACCGATCGAATCTAACCTGTTGTAAGCGCTATTCTGCAGCTCTCCACTCGGTCTGTTGTTGCGTAACTCCGTCCAATTATAGGCATTTTAAGTTAGGTACTTCTCAATTTTCAACGATAAAATAATTACTCAACGTCAGCACTTATCGTATTTAGGAGTACGTATTTGTAATAACTGTTCAAACCCCCATTCATGGTAAGCAGTACCAATGTGCGGAAAGGTGCGAATGCGAAAACATCGCTTAACACTGGAAAGCGAAATTAAGTTCTAGTTGGCTGTAGTACTAAATATAATAATCACAACGAATTTGTAACTTCTCATAGTAATATTCATTCCATTTGTAGAGCACTGTAGTACTTTTCTACACTTAGTATATTGTGAAAACAAAAATAAAAACTCCGTGAGAATCTGATTTGACGAAATGCGCAAATACGCAGGAAACCAGGTGATGGAGTTCCCCTTGCATTGGATCTGGCATCCGGAAACAAAGGAAATCTCCTCCCCCATCATTGCGGAAGAAGGCGATTGAAAATTAAAAGTTTTTCTTGGAATTTCGAGTTGGAATGTTGGTATTGGAGAGAGTTAATGTAGGTGATGTGAGTTTTCTAACAAGCAATTTCCGCCTAACATTCCAATTTGGTGTGTTTCCGGCCAGGAGATGGAACTAGCAGGCACTTGTGCCGCCTTGTTACGGCTGCCAACACCTCTGCGATTTATCTCAGCCAATATTGATTTCACCCAGCCGGCAGTTTAAAAATTGCTAGTCTTAAAAATGATTAAATTGAATCGTTTAAATTTCATATATCTCCCTCCGCTTCCTTATTCAAGAATTATGCAACCGAAACCATCTTTATAAAATTCAGCCTTAGGACATTCCGCTGGTGCTTCACATTCAAAAGGATTGGGTTCAGTCAACGAAAAGCCCATCTTATGACATTCTGTACTTCTTTAAGCTGAGTCGACATTCTCAGCGGTTTAAAACTAACCATGCTTAAGTTTGGAGTTCATGAATAGTTGAGATGATGGATTTTGAAAGCCGGATAAAAATCGATAAGATGGCTCTCTTCTGAAAGGATGTAAGACTGGAGGTTCCATTAGGCTACATTTACTTGCGATACTCAAGGGAAGTTCGTCCAAGGACCCAGAAAAAAATCACCTTGTAACCCGTTCCTTGTCCCAACAAATTTCAGATTTTCGGAACATATCATTAAATTAACTTAAGAATTCTGACTATGAACAAAATCCTTCCATTATTTTAGGTCCTAAACGTTCAGGAGGAATCCCTGCACAAAGAAATATAGCATTCCAGAAATCTATTTTCCGATATTATCCGTGAAAATCTCGAAATATATTTTCTTGTATCATCATATTAAATTTCCTTTATAGTTAATTTATGTAAGATGAATAGTGATGAGGATATAAATTAAACTAATGAGAGAAAATCTCGTCCACCAGCACTTTGTGACATGTCATATAGTGCGTCAGTAGTAGTAGTAGTAGTAGTAGTAGTAGTAGTAGTAACAGTAGTAGTAGCAGTATCAGCAGCAACAGTAGTAGTAGTAGTAGTAGCAGTATCAGCAACAGTAGTAGTGGTAGTAGTATTAGTAGTAACAGCAGCAACAGTAGTAGTAGTAGCAACAGCAACAGTAGTAGTAGTAGTAGTAGTAGTAGTAGTAGTATCATCAGCAGCAACAGTAGTAGTATCAGTAGTAACAGCGGCAACAGTAGTACCGGTAGTAGCAGTAGTAGTCGTAGTAGCAGCAGCAACAGTAGCTAGTAGTAGCATTATCAGCAGCAGCAACAGTAGTAGTAGTAGTAATAGTAGTAGTAGTAGTAGTAGTAGTAGTAGTAGTAGTAGTAGTAGTAGTAGTAGTAACAGCAGAAACGTTTGCCTGTAGT
Organism: Periplaneta americana; assembly: GCF_040183065.1. Classification (NCBI taxonomy): domain Eukaryota; kingdom Metazoa; phylum Arthropoda; class Insecta; order Blattodea; family Blattidae; genus Periplaneta; species Periplaneta americana. The sequence goes on along the minus strand of NC_091121.1, from coordinate 87,020,133 downwards.
CTTTATCAAGGATAGGGTTATTTTATACAGAGTGTATCAAAAATACGTGTACAAACTTCAGGCATGGGTTCCTTACACCAAAAGAAGGAAAAAAGTTCATATGAACATATGTCCCATAATCCTTTGTTTCCCCGTTAGGAACTGTTCAACACATTGGTACACTCATAATATGCCATACACAAAACTCATAACCAATGCTCGAAATGTCCTCTTCTTGCTTCTAGACATGCATGCACTCGTCGAATCATGGACTGTAGCACCCTTTCAAATACTCCGGGATGATGTCGAATGGTTTCGCAGGCTTCCATGACACGTCGATGAAGAGTTTCTTGATCCGGGATGTCTGTCCATAAACCAATTGTTTAAGGTGCCCCCAAAGATAAAAATCCAAAGGATTGAGGTCGGGAGAACATGCTGGCCATTGAACTGGTCCTCCTCTGCCTATCCATCTGTCATGGTAGACACCAGTCAGTGTATCTCGAACAAGGCGACTAAAATGTGCTGGAGCCCCATCATGCATGAACCACATGTTTTGTCTTATGTTCAGAGGCACATCTTCGTGCAGTAATTCTGGAAGAGTGTTTTGGATAAAGTCCCTGTAGATAGCACCTGTAAGACGTGCTGGTAGAACGTATGGACCTACCAGACAGTCACCTACAATTCCAGCCCACACATTAATCCTAAATTGTTGCTGATGTCTAGCCTGAAATACAGCACGAGGATTACGAACTGACCATACGTTTTCATTGTGGAAATTGGTAATTCCATCTCTCCCAAACGTTGCCTCGTCTGTAAACAAAACTGATGAGACAAACAATGGATTGGCTATTTGTGCTAGAAACCATCGGCAAAAGTTCTCCCGTGGTCGATAATCGGCAGGCGAAAGGCCCTGCACACGTTGCATATGATACGGATACAAGAGCTGCTCGTGAAGTACCCTCCATGCTGTACTGTGTGATGTACCAGTTGCCACAGCCAATTGTCTTGTACTGATACCTGAATCGTCTTCGACACAGTGTAAAATGTCTTCTTCGAGGTTCGGCGTACGAACAACTCTTGGTCTTCCTCGATCACCAGTCTGTGGTGCAACGGTTCCTGTCTCAGCAACGCGACGATACACAGCAACAAAGGTTTCATGATTCGGTTGTCTTCGGTCTGGAAACGCCATCTGATACAGCCGTACAGCCTCGCGTCCATTACCATTCGCGCGACCATACATAAAAATGATGTCAGCCCGCTCACGAAATGAATATCGTCCTGCCATGGTTGAACGAAACACGTTAACTCACTCCATGTTCACAATTGCAACGTTGAAGACAGACTAATGACAAATTACACATGTAAACAAGTCCCCATGGCAACACTTCGCCATCTGCAGTCGATTTCTGATACAACGAGTCACAGCTTTCTATGAATGAGTGCATAAAGAAATGAAGTTCTTTTGGTGTAAGGAACCCATGCCTGAAGTTTGTACACGTATTTTTGATTCACCCTGTATATTTCAAAACTACGACCCGAGACATTCAGCTTTACTTCATCCCCAAGAAGCCATGCTCAGGATTTTATTGGGTTTGAACCTCAGATTTAACGGCTAACATTGTAACAATTGTTTGTACACATCTGGCCTAATCAATGTAATATGTTACTAGTCACCGATGTATGTAATGGAGAGGCCACCCTACGCAATTATCTCCTGGCTTAGTTGCTTCATAAGTGATACCTCATTTGTGTCACTTATGAGGTTCTAACCTGTCTTCGCACTAACAACAACATTTTAACTAAAATGCCTATCATAGATGACAAACATAACACTGTACAACAAATTTGAACTTTGTGTCTGCCCTTTAGATAAAAGTATGTGATTCTGTATAAACAAAAGGTGCTTGATTCATATCTGAAAACCAAAATGGTCCATCACGTACCGTTTTTTTAGGAGACCCGCTTTTCATATTTATACAAATTGGTCAGAGAGAAAATTAACAGCGACACTCATTACGGAAAACACATACACACAAATGATTTTTTGGCCGTTTCCGCTTGTAGGCATCTGGTGGAGTGTCCCTGATAGTAGACCAACAATATTCAGCTAGCATACTTCCATTCCATCGTCCACTGAAGCGCTTTTCAAACATAGCAATGTCCTGGTGGAATCTTTCGCCATGCTCATCACGAACTGCACCCAGGTTTTGAGGGAAAAAATCTAGATGTGAGTCCAAAAAGTGTAGTTTTAAAGACATATTGCAGCCTATAACACGAAAGCATTTCACCATGTCACGAACAAGATCTTCATAGTTTTCAGCTTTCTCGTTTCCAAGGAAACTTGAACATACTGATTTAAATGCCTGCCAGGCTGCTTTTTCTCCTTCTGATAGTTTATTTTCAAAGTCTTCGTCGTGCATGACTGATTTAATTTGTGGGCCAATAAAAACCCCTTCATTTACCTTTACCTCACTTAAACTTTTGAATTTGTTTCTGAGATACAAGAAGGCTAACCCTTCTCTGTCCAGCACTTTTACAAACATTTTCATTAAACCAAGTTTAATGTGCAATGGTGGAAGAAAGACATATTGCGGATTCACAAGTGGTTCATGAGATGTTTTTGGTGCCAGGAATGTAGTTTTGTCGTGGAGGCCACTGGTTACGGATGTAGTGACTTTTTCTGTCACGACTATCCCATTCACATAGGAAGCAGCAGAATTTAGTGTATCCTTGTTGCATGCCTGTTAATATCCCAATAACTTTTAAGTCTCCGCAAATGTGCCATTTGAATGTAGAGTAGTCAATTAATTTCAATATAGCACTCATTACCTCATATGTTTCCTTGGTATTTACAGCATTATATGCTATAGGAACAGAGGGAAAAACATTGCCTATATGGAGGAGTACTGCCTTTAGACTACGTTTGGAAGAGTCAATAAACAGGCGCCAGTCTCCTACAATGTGTTCATGTCCCAATGCCTGAAATAACCCATTCACATCACAGCAATAAATAATGCCTTCTTTCTCCTCAAAGTGCCCAAAATTGCTTTGTCGTCTTCTAAATGAATGCTGGAATTATGGCATGATCAACCTGGCAGTGAATGATTGATGTAGATATATATTTCTAAATGTGTCTAAATCTATCCCTGCACTGAAAATGTTTGATAGAAGAAGCAGGATATTCGAAAAATAATTTACATTAAGGAAACATAGCAATATTATCGAGGAAATACATAAAATACTAAATTGTGGATTTTTTGGAAAATGGTTCGTCTTAGGCAAAAACCGAGTACAGATTCGTTATTTCCAGCCATAAATATACAAGAAACACATGTTTTCATGTAAAGGGCATTTTTCATGTTGTACAGTGTAATCGTCAAACAAATTCGCCTTTGATCAGAGTATCCAGCTCAGATATAGGCTATGACTGCATTTCCGAAACAAGACTTAAAAGATGACGTGTAACGCGGAACAGAAAAAAATTATAACAGTTATTAATTATTATTTTAATATAGGTACCTTTTCATAAAGGGGGCCGGGTAGCTCAGTTGATAGAGCAGCTGGCTACGGACTGGAAGGTCCGGAGTTCGATCCGACGTGGTGACGGAATTTTCTTGTTGCCAAACCTACAGAACGGCCCCAAGATTCACTCAGCCTCCTAACAAATTGAGTATCGGGTCTGTCCCGGCGGTAAAAGGCGGTCGGAGCGTGGTGCAGGTTACATCACCTCATTCCAGTACAGAGGTCAAGAAAGCGTGGGGCTCTACCTCCATGCTCCGCCGTCTTCATGACATGTGAAAGGGATACCTTTACTTCTTTATCTTTCCATAAAAATATTATTCAGGGACGATAAAAAATGATGATATAAAGGAATTAAAGCAATACTCGAATGAGAACGGTAGAAAGTACTCGAAGACACTTTACTCCATTGTCCTCTTAATTCGCCTGTGCCTGAGTCATTAGTTCTCTGCCTTTCACTGTGGTAACCCGGGTTCGATTCTTGTTTGGGTTACGAAGGAATTTGAGGTGGACAAAGTGGACTCGAGTGGTTTTTCTCGGAATTTCTCGTTCTCTCACCATTATCATCACTATCCTACCAATACTCCACAAGATCCTCACTTTCCTAGGCCTCGAGCCAAGTCTTCAGAACAAAATAAAAATGGCTGAAACCTGTACACGTTCATGTTCAGTAATAATCTGTGGAGCTACAGCCCTATAAGGGCCCAGACTGAAAAGCCGGCTGCTGGTCTCACGCCTACATGCCGAAGCAAAGGTGAACGATCATCCAACAATAATGTATCATATAGTTAGCACGATGATCCCCTCAGCCATTATAGTTGGCTTTCGTAACTAGGTTTCGCTGCCCATTGCAGCTATCCAAGTTCATCAGGATGCTGGGTGGACACCGATCCAATACATTGGCCAAAATTTAATGAGAAAATTTCTTCCCCCATGAGGATTCGAATCAATGCGCAGTCCGTAACGCAAGTCCTAGGCAGGATGCCTTACATCACGACGCCACAGCGCGGGACTATTCGTGTTTATTCTTTTACTTGGTTTTTTAACGACGCTGTATCAACTATTGGGTTATTTAGCGTCGATGGAATTGGTGATAGAGAAATGGTGCTTGGCGAGATGAGGCCGAGGATCCGCCATAGATTGCCTGACATTCGCTTTGAAGTTGGAGAAAATCTAAAAAAAAAAAAATCCAACCAGATAATCAGCCCAAGAAATCGAACTCGCACGCCCGAGCGTAACTCCGGATTGGCAAACAAACGCGCTACCGCCTTAGTTACGCCGGTAGCCTTCGTGTTTAGTAAGAGACTATTATTATTAATGCCCCCTTTCCACTGAAGGTCTCGCAGGATCTGTATAGTGGCGAAATTCTGTCTTTCTTGGTGAGAATCTGTCAGCTGATTGAGCTTTTTTTTTTTTTTTTTGTCAAAATAACTGTGAAAGTTTGTTGTGTGCTGTGCAGTCCTTCAGTTAGCAAGTCTTCCTTTATAATAATAGTTCCGAATAGTGCAATGAATGTGGTTCGTTCGTCAGATCGATTTGAAGTATCAAAGCTGCACTTCTCACAAGACCGTTAGCAAAACAAACTACAAAACTAAACAACCGCAACAGAGCATGTGGTATTCTGTTATCAATGTCACTATATTACAGAACTTTAAAGCTAGGACGACGTCTTGACAGGTGGACCATACGCAAACCCTAGTTCCCTCAAAGGCCAACCAAGACGCTCCTGCCATCTGTAGTACGTACGGGAAACTACAATGAATACAGAGTGTAGACCACATCACAGTGTCAAAATAACCAGAACTTTGCCTGCAATGATTCTCGGAAGTGTGGTAAAATAATGTATTATTATATATAACTTCTTCATAATTAAACCCAGGATGTTATACAACCACAGATAAATATAAATAAATATATGCATATTCAAAAAAATTAAAAAATTAAAAAATTAAATTATTCATTCATTAATTCTCTCAGTCACTCGTTTACTCACTCGCCTATTCACTTAATCATAACACATACACTTGGTCACTTATTCACCTATTCGTTCATTTTCTTATGAATGAAAGGATTTCATTTCTGCAGTTTGCAATCTGCTTTCCTCTCTATCTTTGAGAATCCATAGTTCAGTGTCACACCGACAAGTCAGTGGAGTCATATTAGTTTTAAACGTGTTCACTTTGTAGTTATGTTTGCAAGAGTTCTTTGGATTGTTACGCGTATCATCTGAAATATTGTTACTAGTAATTGAATAGCCGCCCAGAACAAGGTTGTAACCCTCATTTGTCATAAGTTGAGTTTTCGTGAATAATGGTTGTTAATGATGTCCTATGTTTAATCCTAGATCATATATGTAACAGACAGAACATCGCTACGTCATGCACTTTGAAGAGAACAACCGCCAGGATCGCCACCCGTCCACCGTAAACGAACACGAGAGGGCAGTACAGTCGCTAATGCAAATCAAATGGGAATTATGACGTGACTCCTTATGTAACAACTAGATGGCAGCGTAGTAAACCTGACAAAAGTTGTTAACGTCAAAGCCTATAAGGCCGACCTATCTGGGGTATATATGGTCTAGGGTTTAATGCATGCACTCGTATTGAAATCCGCACAAATATCTGATATTAAACCTTGCTCTAAAAATTAAAAATATCTATAGTACAATTGTTCTTCCCCATTTTTTTTTAAATTTCATATTTGTTGGTTACAACCTTGTTCTGGGTGGCTATTCAATTTGTTACGTATATCTTTATTCTCTAGAAATCTATCACATTCTTAGTATTTGAAACAAGACATGGATTCTATGATCTGTTACTTGTTTCAATTTTAGAAGTTATCGAAGAATTCCAAATTCCATGATTTTTGTCTTGTTAACTGATATATGAAAATTATAGTTTTTCACCAATTTGTAACTCTTGTATGCTTATGTCATTTCTTGTAAACGATTTTCAGATTAGCTATGAATACTGCCATCTGCAACAGCTAAAGTATTAATTTTATATTAGGGTCAGTTATCAGACTTGAGAGATGTTTTGTCTTATACCTTTGTTCATTTCAAGTTATCTTCTTTTCTAAATTAGTTCTTAACTTGTAACTGCGCATATTTTTGTATTGAAAAAAATTACTTCTTTAAAATTCATATTATAATAGTTACATTGGAAATAATTTTCTTTTACAGATTTCTCACAGCTTTTCTTTCATCATTTTCGCAAAGGTTTTTTCTAAATCTAGGAATATAATGTTTCTAAGTTTTCTTTCGCGTTTTTATATAATTTGAGGAACCAATTAATCAGAGAATTATTGGTACCTATCATAAATTAAATATTTCTTCTGAAATAACAGACGTAACAAAAAATAACATAATAAAGACGAAATCAATAGCACAATTACACAATACGCTATCCCACTACTTCCTTCTTATACATAAATACATATGCACACATTGGACTGAAATCGAGCAAAGCCAGGTGAATCAAGGCGCAGTGAAACGGAGGTTCAATGAACGTGAAAATATGCGTACGTCAAGGCAGCACGCTAGGAAGAATGAAAAAATACAAACGACACAAAACTTCAATATCAATGAAACGAGAGATGTATAATGTCGATATCTGAAGCCTACTTCGAGTACGAAACAGCTGACCAGAATAAACCAAGGAGGAAAACAAAACGTGAGGCAGATACAAAATACTGCGGACGAAGAATTAGGGAAACAGCTGGAAGTGTCTAAGGTCAGGAGCATAGACAAGACTAATGGAGGAAATGCAAGAGAAGACATGATAAGAACGGGTGAAGGAACGAAGCGACTATCAGATATTAGTGATTGTGAGGACAGAATAGATAGGGCTTTGGAGAGGTTATTAGCGAAGAAGAAGAGTGCTAAAAAGTGAGTGCAAGAAAGTTAGGAGTGGCAAAAGTGTAAGAAAAGGAACAGAAAAGAAAGTGTTAAGTGTAAGAAGATAATGTAATAGTGTAATAAGATAAGACTATCAAACAATGTATACAAGAGAATTAAAGTGAAAAAAAATCTGAACAAATGAGAAGTGGAATGAGAGAGAAAATGCAAGTGTAATTAAGTGAATTAGATATTTCATGTTTTTCAATGTTATGGGTTGGGAGTAGTATCAGGGGTACTATAACTGTAGGAGTATTATAGAAATAAATATATGGAAAGAGATAATAAAATAGGAAATTTAGGAGTGAAGCAAAGAGAAAGGGATCAATACATAAATAAACAGAGGATAGAAAAAAAAACAAGTGATGTAAGTGTTGTAAAATAAAGTAAACGGAAAAGTCAGCAAGTAATGTAGGAGAAAATAGCTGGATAATAATGATTAAGAGTAGGTAGGATTTGAGGATAGAGAAGAAAGTAAACAAATAACGCAAATTATTAAGGAAGGAATATGCAATATTTAATAGGTGAGCGAGAAATGGAAGGGAGACAGCCTAGATAGGAGGGAGAGAATAGAAGAGGATAGAGAGGGAAGGACATATAGCAATTCAGTTATAACAGAACATTAGAAAGTAATCAAGAAATACTCGGCAAAGAATACATTAATAGAAAAGAGTTGTATGTATTAAAGGGATGGTGGATTGAAAAACAGAAATGTGAAGGTCCACCATAACTGTGAATTGTAAAGTTGACTGACAAATAAATAAATATATCATATCATATCATATGCACACAGTTTATCCTATGTACAGAGTGTCTCAGGAGGAATGTAAAATACTTCAGCAGAATGTAGTTTGGATTTACCTACATCGATATACTTATATCCGAAATCTAACGACTGGAGAGAAATACTGGAACATCTTGCGGTTCCGTATACTATACTTGACGTGTTACGCAAAATCTTTATCACACGGCAGCATCTGAGCACCGTAACGCCTGCGCAACACACACAGCTGAATACACGTTTACTCGATATTTAATTCGCATATTCGCACAGTGAATATGCAACCATCATTTTTGTTTATGAATTTTGTGATGACGATGCATATTGGCTACTGTTGAATATAGACGACGTCTTCCCAATCGAAAGGTTACATCTAGCTGTGTGTTTTCCCGTATCTGCCGGATGTTGTCTGAAACTGGCAAGCTACCAAGTGTTTCATTGATGTGGAAAGAAAACCGGTACCGGTAGCTGAAATGAATTTAGAATTAATGGAATCCATAAAAGAAGGACAACATTAATAATTTGTCTTGTGTAATTATTTTTTCTACTGAGTTTGTACTTGATTATGAAATAAACTTATTGGAACAACACGAGATGCAGCATTTTCAATAATGTATCACACCATAATGTTCTAAAACATTGAAATACGTCTGTAATGTCTCTCCTTATTTAAAAGTTTGCCCACCATAACTTTCTAACCGTTAAGGCCCATTCACAATGAAAATTAAACATAACGTAAGCTTTAACTTAAAAATGTAAACGTTACCGTAAAATCAAGAAGTCATACCATCATTCACGATGGAAATATAAACATAACCGCAAAGATACTTGGTAACCATGGAAATACAAAAACGACGCCATTTCCTCATATTCTGTCGTATACTTCAGCGCTCCACGATTGTGTATTGTTTGCGAATCACGTAAGCATAAGCATGAAAGTTTGGAGTTTGCAAACTTTCATGTTAACGTCTAACGACAATGTTTATGTCAGTGTTTATGTGAATCATTGTGATTTGGTAACCTGGGCGCAAACTTCTGTGTTTATGTTACGGTTACGTTTAATTTTCATTGTGAATGGGTCTTTACATTTCGGACATAGGTATATGAGGTTAAATCGATGAAGGTTAATCCAAACTACATTCCTCCTGAGACACCCTGTATAAGTTTATTTAATAATCACGAAAGATATGAAAGTCCTTTGACTTATTAAAAAAGTGAGTTCATAGGAAAATAATACAGTTTTGGTCATAAAAGAGTAGACTTTATTTAGGTAGAGTATCGACTTTGGTCTACCACATTTTTTATATCACGGAATCGGTTTCTTAAATTTTTACAAGCTTCTTACAATTGGATGGTCTATACCTCAGTTCATTATAAAGTTCTGAATCTTTCAGTGCTCTGGAACAACTTCTATTACATTCATAGTAACACCACAGTCTAGTATATACAGTCGCGAAGCTTGGGGTGATTTTTTGCATTTCTCGCGATAGTTACTAGCCGCTTGGAGCGCTGTGTGTACTAGGAACAATAGACTGTGTCACTGTCATCGTGATCTAATACAGGCCGTAAGGCAGACCATGTGACTCGCTTAACCCGATCACGAAGGGCGGCGTTTCAACCATATAAATTAATTGGAATGCAGAAAGAGTAACATAAGCATAATGTCATGTATTATACTCCGCACATTCAATTTGTCTGTATTTTAATACTACAATTGAGTACTGAATTATTGTATTTATCTACTACCTAAGAGACGAAGTAACAGTCGTACGTACACTAATTTCATAAGAGTGGTATGATAAATTTTCTGTCTTTATCAAGGAAGGTAGATGTGCTATATTAAAATCACAATATATATATTTTTTTATTAAACCTCAAAATAGCTTCCATTCTAAACTTAAAATGTTGATGCGAAAAGATTATGTTAACATGTAAAATTCTCTTCACATTAAAATAACACAGTTTTGTAATTATTTCTGCAACATATTATGCAACAAAAAGTAAAGGGAACTTATGGACACATTACACTAAATAAAACTTAGCTATGATATGCAATAAAGTTATAATAATTCACTGAGTTCCATACACTGAATAGAAAAACCGAACATATATTACGGCCCGTCTAGATCGAAAAGGCATTGACTGTGCCGTATTTCGCATTGTTGTGCAAAGTTGTGTAAACTGTGAAATGTAAATGGCTAAAATACAATAATTTGAATAATAATATGGGACAAGGAGACGTTTGTTGCACTATAAATTCTAAGAAAAAGAGGTCAGAGTTATCCTTCCGAAAGATCCAGGAAGGTGAGTTTATAAAATATAATATATACTTTATGAAAATAATATATAAACCTTACGTATTTCGTATTTCAATAGTAGAAGGAAGGTGTTAATTTTTCAAAAGAACACGATATCAAAAGTACAATACATTTTATCGTCTGCTAGGGAAAGAGTCTGTGATGAGGCGATAGTAGCGATCCTGGTGGCTAGCAACTATCTATGGATGCATATTTCAACTGTCTATGTTTGCATATTTAGTAAGTATTGAACTTCGCAACTGTATATACTAAACTGTGTTAACACTGAATAAGACTAATTAGAATTTGTAAGAACAATGTCATTATTTTCCGGTATGAATTTGCAAAAATACACACACACATTATAGGTCATTCGTTGTCTCGTGGAACCAAAGGAATGCGTGCGACGTAGCTCAGAGTAAGAACCTTACAGCGGAGTTAAGTAAGCTAATTAGCTGTAAGTAGGTTTCACGAGATAAAGAATGGCCTATAATTCATTGAAGAATAGCTTCAGTTCCTGTTTATTTTTCATACCAACAATAGCGAAACAATTTTATTGAAACATTAGTTTATGAGCAAATAATCCCATTCTTTACATGAACAAAACTATATTATTACTTTCTATAAACTTATATTTTAACAAATTACGGAACTTCCGAATCCCTCGTGACTTTTGAATAACAGCATTCATATCCCTCTCTCGTATTACCTCTCTCTTTAGCTTCTCATTCTCTCTCCTTTTTTCTCTTTCTCCCTCTCTCATTCTTCATTCTCTCTCTCTCTGTCTCTCTATGTCAGCGACGGGAAACGTAAACTCTTAGAAAAAATGGAACATTAATGTGTAAACTCGTACAATAACATCACAATGGGTAGGTGTGAACTCCTACAATTATTGCAGCCACTACAATGTAAACGCCTAGAAGTATTCGAAACACAAAATCTCCTTTCTAATTTGATCAGACTTATAACAGTCAGTCACTACCGTGGATTGCATATCTTATTACCACACATTGCCATACAGTATGTCCGCTAAGATATTGTGAATGACTGTCAAAATCTGCAACCACAGTTTACGTTTGGAACTTAAGTCATGTCTGTGATAGATACTATTAATTATTGGAACACCACAGCAATGTAGTAGCCTACTCGTTTCTTTTAGAATAAAATGTGAAGAGCTGATAAAAATTACAGCAATACTGAAAGGTTCTGTGCGTTAAAATTGTATCATTATTACAGAAAAAGAAAGCTAAATTTATATGACAAGAAAAATTATATCATTTTCCTGTTCATCATTCAACACGAAAATTCTTCTGACCTATTAGTTTCAATTATCATAGCACTTATAGCCGTATGAATTTCACTGATGTTCTTAGGGAGCAGCGAAAGAGCTGCTCGTTTTGCATTATTCACATTTTGTCCTACTCTGAAAATATCAAGCGATGTTAAGTCCAACTGGTTTGAAGTGATTTTAATTCAGTTCTGAAAAGTTTTAAAGGTAATTTTAGTAAGACTTCTACTGTCCTCCATTATTTCCTTTTAAGACTATTGCTAAGTACTTGCCTGTTGATGGTTGGGTCTGGCTCGTAGTCCTGGTTTGATCCACTGAAATTCACTATTTATTTTTTTCACCACAAGTTTTTAACTTCAATTTGCACTTAGTATCGATACACCTCCATATCATCAATCTATCCTTACGTTGTGTAATTTAAATTAAGGCATCTCAGACTTCCCATGATCTAGTATCCGATCGGACAGTTGAAGTTAAGAGAGGGCGTAGCATCAGTGTAATGCAGTACAAAAAGTCGCTTTTCCGGAATACTGTTGCTACGCAAAAACCTGTTTTGTACAGGAGAACGTGCCCTTAATAGCGATGCATCTGCCACCTAGCGGCAATTGGTAACCTATAACTTCGGAGATACAGCACCATTCCACATAAAAAAATATTTATTTTAGGCCTAATACTGGCAGACTTCGACGTTAGACCTAGGAGTTTGAACACTACTTTTATCTCCGATTATCAAGATCAGAGAGTGACTAGGAGTTTGCGTGCGTCCGTCCGTCAGCCAGCCAGAGCTGGCCTGTGCAAAAAACAATAGAAGCCTCAATAATCAAATTTGAGCAAGTAAAATAATTATATTAGAATTCTTTAACAGGTCTAAAGCAAATTAAATCTGTACGAAAATTAAAAATAAACCTAATTTTGGACAAAATAATCAATGACAAAACAAAATGAATAGAAATGTAAGAAACTATCGGAACTCTTCAAACATCAAACGAAAGTAAAAATAATCGAGAAACATAGGTTAAATGAGGAGCCTATTGAGCGTCTAACATGAGAGCACGCGAAACGAGTTTCATTTACTTATTTAACGACATTGTATCAACTACAGGGTTATTTAGCATCGATACCTTATTATAATAATACCGGACAGCTAGCAGTTCTGCGCGCGAACGGCGCAGGTGCTGCTACCTAGGCGGCAGTGTGTGCTGAAACCCGCGAAGCAATCTATAATCTACTATAATGTAAACTGTTACTGGGCTAGTAAATAGTTATATTATTTAGTGTTGTGTTAAAATGTCATGCTGTATATGTGCTGTTTATAACTGCTACATTACAGAATTATAAACTGCTCCAAATCATACTTTCGATTTTCGAGGTATCACAAAACGTGAGTCAACAAAATTCTTTAGTAGGCCAAATGCATTCGTCTCTGTGTTGGTAGAACGATAAAAATTAGCTTTTTTTTATTTAGGCCTAATAAATGAATAGAAGTTAAAATGTATGGTAAATTTTAAAATTTTATCAAATCAAGTTTTATTGTTGTCCACATGTCTTTACTACTTATTACAAGCATCAGATTACTTCCAATTTTATCTTTGTAGCTGTCAGCAATGCGTATATAAAGCTTATTGTAAATTCATTCTTAACGTCAGAATTAAATTTGTCTCACTAAAGCAAAGAAAATATATGTAACAATTAATTGCGGAAAGTAATATGAAGTATGCAATATTTCTCATATGTGCGGCTTTGCTATAAAATAATAATGTTACATGAAATACTATTCAACATTTCTTAAGTGTATCATATATTATTCCATATTAGTTTTATTTCATTTTTATTTTTTTTATTTTATTGGGTTATTTTACGACGCTGTATCAACATCTTGGTTATTTAGCGTCTGAATGAGATGAAGGTGATAATGCCGGTGAAATGAGTCCGGGGTCCAGCACCTAAAGTTACCCAGCATTTGCTCGCATTGGGTTGAGGGAAAACCCCGGAAAAAACCTCAACCAGGTAACTTGCCCCGACCGGGAATCGAACCCGGGCCACCTGGTTTCGCAGCCAGACGCGCTGACCGTTACTTCACAGGTGTGGACTCTATATTAGTACCTCAAGTTTTAAACAATAGTCCGATTCCCGCTATGTTAATAGTCTATTTGTATTAGTGGTCGTAATACCACACCTCTCCGCTAGATGTCAGTTTCGCGACATTTCGCACTCACGTCAATGCTGCTAGTATATAAATGTCCAGTATTATTATAGTAAGGTATTTGATGTAACCTGCCTAAGCGGAAGTTGAACCCACACCAGAGCGCAACTCCTACCAGAAATACGTGCTACGCCGATGACACGAGCCATGAACATACACATACAACATATAAATCTTATAGTACGTAGAGTATCAAGTATATTTTTTTATTCGTTCACTTCACTTCATTATATACGAGACATAAACTAAGTTCATTCATATATTTATATTCATTCGAAACATGGTAATTAAAATGTCAATATCTAGCAATTACTAATATTTATCCATGATACAAAATGAGAAAAAAGTCAATTTACATGGTAAAATTGTCAGTTTTCTTTCTTCAATCTATTAGTAATGAAGCCAAGTTTTATATTAATGGCGACGTCAATAAGCAAAATTGGCGGTATTGGAATGATACCAACTCCAATTGGATGGATCCGTCAAAAATGCAGGGAGTAGGAAGTTTATCTTTGATGTAGCACATAGAGAACAACAGTCGTTAGATCTCTTTTTCAGTGAAGATAATGTCACTAGTGAAAGATGCAAGAAATGTTTGAAGAGCATCCTGAATGAATAAGGAAATGTTTCTTTCTCAAAATTTTTTCAAAAAGACGATGCCCTGTCCCATTACGGTCACTAAGTTCGTTCGTGGTTACAAGAACGATTTCGTGGAAGATGAGTCGTCGAGGTCCTGTTCATACCACGGTATCCAGACCTAATTATGGGGACACTTACAAGCAGACAGCGGATTTTGGGTTCCGATACTGAACATCAGGTGTACGTCAGTTGCAGTGAGGTTATTGAAATCATTGCTAAGCTCCTTCCGTCAGCCAAGGGACGTGACGTCTTGTCGCTGTGTAGGGACCGAAAATCCGCTGTCTGCTTATAAGTCATCGTGTACACTGAGAAAATTAAAAGCATGCACCACCTCAAAGAAAGGATCACAGAATCCATGTCACATATCACCTCCACCACACTAAAGGCTGGTTCACAATAAACCGGGGATGGAAACGACAACGAGAACGAGAACGGAAATATTGTTAAAATAAATGTATTTAAATGTGAGCATTCACAATTAACTATTGTTAATACACTTATTTTAACATTATTTCCGTTCTCATTGTCGTTTCAGTTCCCGGTTTATTGTGAACCAGTCTTAACACAGGTTTACGCTACTGGAAGCATAGAATTTAGACATGCATTCAAGCATATGGTTCTCATATTGAACAGTTACTGTAACTGTTCCTATATAACCGGACTTCTGCTTCACTCTGTAATTCTATCATACCCTAGTGCAGGCCTGGGTGTTAATACCTAAATTGAGTCACTGCAGACCATCCCTTACTTCCCACTCTACCTTCCCCGGCTGAGACGGTAATGTTTCGGTGCAGTAGGATAGACAGGAAGGTCAGTGACGGATTGTATCAGGCAGACATCATAGCTTTTACGAACTTGCGGCTCTCGCTGGTCGCCTAAAATCCACCGCTGATGCGTTTATTTATAAGGCGGTGTAAGCGAAAAGGACTTGGGCTGGAGTTTCTGCGTCCCTTTCACTTCTCCTCTTATGCCCAGGGCTGCCCTAGTGAATAACCTGTGTTCTACTAAAGGTATTTATACAGGGACATCACTTTATTTTTACTTGCATTTTTATTGTACCTGCTTTTCTGAATGTACTTGACTCCCACCCCTTTCACTAATGTTTCTGCTCCCGTCAGCCACACAAACTTAAGGCCGCTGTTACATTCGAAGTCTGCTAGCAGTGAAGTAAACAGTCCAGAGTATAGTGTGTTTCAGAAATATGGTTGCGTTTTCTATAGAAGAAAGAGCCTATATTTTTGAAGCTTATTTCCAGGGGCAGGTATTTATGGAGATTAACTTTATCATTTGTGTTTTTTAATACTGGTGTCGGCGGAGATTGTTGGAGATTAATGGAAATTTTGAAAAATACAATTATTTTGAAAGTGGAGTATTAACTCAGTATGGATATTACTTTCCAAATAATTAATATTAAAGGTTCGTTGGATTCTGGTAAAGGTGCGGTATGGCCAATAGACAATATTTGTTGGATTGAGACTGTATTTAACACACATGCATTAAACATGAAAAAAACTTGCAGCCCTCAAATTAACATTTTCAAATTATTAGTGAAATGTTGAATTCTCAGTCTTTTTTGTTCACTAATGTAATCAGAACACCTGGAATACCATGTAATGTAGCTTACTTCGATATTATAACAAATTCAAAAGAAAAAATAGTCCGAAAAAAGAACTCAGAATATGAAATTCGCTATAAAAGACACAATAATAATAATTCGCGAATGTGTTCATATTTCGCTATTAGAACTCTATTTCGCGATTTGTCGTGATTATTTTATCCGCATATTATTAATCAGAATCACTTAATTCGTAAATATTAGTAAAAATCTATTGTATATCTATTATGTCGTGATTTTCGCGATCTCCATAAACACCTGGCCCTGCTTATTTCGCACAGGTACGGTGTGTAGCATGACTGAATAACTTTATCTGTGTGGACTGAGCAGAAGTGAAATTAGAGTTACCGAAAGTACGGTAATGTGCTAAATAAAGTAGCCATTATATAATGAATACAACCGCCTGAAGAGTTGAGTTTGTGAAAAAAAAAAAAAACTGTTACTACTCTACTGTATTTTGATGAAATGCCGTAAAAGTAATAAACAAACTGAAAATCGTAATATCGCATTTCCCTGTAACATAAGTGGATACACTACTTTACTCTCCTCCTGTAGCTAGTAAAATGATTTGTTTACATATTGCACTAGTAACACCAAACTCCTGTAATGGAAGGGGGTAACAGTATTTCCGAGTATAGCCAGGTTAATGTTAAAAATGTTGGTAAAAATAAAGTGATGACCCTGTAGTTAAGTATGCTGATTTTCTTAGGCTTGGAATGATGCATATACAAAAGTAAATTATTCTGTTTTCATACGTTGGTGATAATTCCAGTGATTCCTAGCTCTTACTTACCCTAGAGGATGTATGTATTTTACATATCGCTGTTAAGGAGGAACAACGACGTAAGTGCAACACAATGTTTTTCAGGAAAAGCAAAAAAAAACAGAATATTATTTCTATACAAATAAATGTATAAATAAATAAAAAACATATGAAAAAAATTATGATAATCGAAATAAAGCAAAATATTATTATTTTAGTTACCTTTAAATAGTACTAGTCAGACTGGGATATTTTTAATATTCACCCCAATTTTGCAGTTTCGTCATTGTTCTTCCGGAACAGCGATAAGCGTATATGAAGTCCAAGATCTAATGTTCTGAGCAAACGCAGACGCAAGAGCTCCCTATGACTTTCAGCGGCGATGATCTGATAAACGCATGCAATTATGATAGAAGGAACGAAAGTAATCCAAGCAAATCGAACATCATCTTCATCCACTAAAAATTCTCTTTAATTTCGAGCTGGATTTCGATGTGAAAATGCAATACATTTCTCTTTCGCGCAACGATGCATAAGAAAGATGCACATATTTTATTTCTTAGGAAGGTCGCTAAAGTTACATGTACGACAGCTTGTTTTAAAATTTTCTAGAACGTCTGTGATCATTTCAAATAGTTCTTTTTTTTATCTGAGAGACAAAACCAAGAGACTGTAGCGGGAAAATCAACAAACCCTTACTCCCACTTTTGAGATGGTGGTGTTGATGGCGGCAGCAGCAGTAGCAGTAGTAGGTTTAGTAATAGTAATATGTAGTAGTAGTAGTAGTAGTAGTAGTAGTAGTAGTAAGCCTAACAGTAGTAATAAGTAGTAGTAGTGGTAGTGGTAGTAGTTGGAAAGTGAGCCAAATTACCTTCCCGAAACTGACTTACGAAAAGTGTAAGTTTACGACTGAAATCCAGCAATTTATTCAACATATCAACAATTAGCTGGCCTTTTCCCTGAAGAGAGATATTTAAATTGTTTAAAATTAATAAATTCTAACGTATCCTTCGAAGAGGTGGAAAAATTCAAATATCTTGGAGCAACAGTAACAAATATAAATGGCACTCGGGAGGAAATTAAACGCAGAATAAATATGGGAAATGCGTGTTATTATTCGGTTGAGAAGCTCTTATCATCCAGTCTGCTGTCCAAAAATCTGAAAGTTAGAATTTATAAAACAGTTATATTACCGGTTCTTCTGTATGGTTGTGAAACTTGGACTCTCACTCAGAGAGGAACATAGGTTAAGGGTGTTTGAGAATAAGGTGCTTAGGAAAATATTTGGGGCTAAGCGGGATGAAGTTACAGGAGAATGGAGAAAGTTATACAACACAGAACTGCACGCATTGTATTCTTCACCTGACATAATTAGGAACATTAAATCCAGACGTTTGAGATGGGCAGGGCATGTAGCACGTATGGGCGAATCCAGAAATGCATATAGAGTGTTAGTTGGGAGACCGGAGGGAAAAAGACCTTTAGGGAGGCCGAGACGTAGATGGGAGGATAGTATTAAAATGGATTTGAGGGAGGTGGGGTATGATGATAGAAACTGGATTAATCTTGCACAGGATAGGGACCGCTGGCGGGCTTATGTAAGGGCGGCAATGAACCTTCGGGTTCCTTAAAAACCATTTGTAAGTAAGTAAGTAATGTACCCTACCTCTTGTAATAATGCAACTTTCAACTCCTGAACCTTTCTACTGCGATCTTCACCAACAAAACCATCGTATCTGTATGTGTGGACTAGTAATGACGCATTATATTATGTTTTCCTCTTTCTTTCAAATTTTGTGGCAGATAAGGCACTGAATATTGACTCCAGCTGCTGTGAAAAAGTAAACATTTTCCCATACAATACTGAAAGAATTTGCCTGATGATCACTTTTCCGTCTTTTAGATTCCTCCATTATGTAGCCGTAGATAGGCAAAGTGAAATAGCTACTGATAATACACACTACACCAGATAGCTGCGTGGACTATCCTCTACCTATAGCAGGCGTACGTCATTCCGACGTACCTTTCCGGCAAGCTGTTAAGACGACTATCTCGCTCCGAAGGAGCGGTCGCGCTCAATGAGCACCGTTTGTGCAGGCCTGTTCTATTTATTTTATTTTAGTAGATTATTTTACGACGCTTTATCAACATCTGAGGTTATTTAGCGTCTGAATGAGATGAAGGTGATAATGCCGGTGAAATAAGTCCGGGATCCAGCACCTAAAGTTACCCAGCATTTTCTCATATTGTATTGAGGGAAAACCCCGGAAAAAACCTCAACCAGGTAACTTGCCCCGACCGGGAATCGAACCCGGGCCACCTGGTTTCGCGGCCAGACGCGCTAACCGTTACTCCACAGGTGTGGACGGCCTGTTCTAAACTGACTGTGTCACATACCGCATCAAATATTTTTTTTATAAAATGTTTATTTCCAAAGATCTTCAGTTTCTGTTCATCACTTTTTCGTAATTGTCCTGGTTTCAAATCGTAATTCAGTAATGGAGCAATCAGCGATTTGTACTGTATGCAATTTTCCCTTTCTTCAAATTAATTTACTTTTCAAAATGGTCATTATAAAATATAATATAATCGACTTTCATCGTGAATTCTAGTGTTACTCTACTTTACATTGCTAATATAATGCATTATTTGTGCCCCTAAGTATTTAAAATCAACAACTCTTTCAAACATACAGTACTTATTTTAGTCTAATGTTTGAGTGCATGAAAGTATATTTCAAGAAATTACTACACATTTTGTCTTGTCAATATTAGTTGTCGATTAAGGCGTCATTTTCGAGCAATATTATTTCTCATATATTCCAGGTTTTTATATGGAAAGTATGTACACCTTTTTATTTGGTTTGTTTTATGACGCTTTATCAACTGCGACGGCTATCTAGCATCTAAATGAAATGAAGGTGATAATGCCAGCTAAATGAGTCTAGGGTCCAGTGCCGAAAGTTACCCAGCATTCGCTCTTAATAGGTTGAGGAAAAACTGCGGAAAAACCTCAACCAGGTAACTTGTCCCAACCAGAATTTGAACCCGGGCAGGCTCATGTCATAGCGAGATATGCCAACCGTTCGTTACCCATGTACTGTACATGTTACATGTCAGTCAAACTTTGCATGCAGCTTCAAACACAAAGTTTTCTATAGAAACGTGAATGTTCCAAGTTTGGTTAAGATATTATGTTCATGAATTGAAGAAATACAGTATCTTCCAACGGTAGCGGCATATTCGACTGATTTTTTTTTACCCAATAAACTAGGATTCCATGTATTGTGGGTCCCTATCTGGGGAGACCGAGACGTAAATGGGGAGATAATATTAAAATGGATTTGAGGGAGGTGCGAAATGATGATAGAGACTGGATTAATCTTGCTCAGGATAGGGACCAAAGGCGGGCTTATGTGAGGGCGGCAATGAACTTCCGGGTTCCTTAAAAGCCTGTAAGTAAGTAATAAACTAGGATTCGATCTCTAGAGGATCCGGCTTGTAAAACTTTTCTCTGAATACTACAGTTTCCTTTTTTATTCCGTTCGCAGCTTTCTGCAGTATACCTAGGTAATATCACTAATTTTCTGATACTAAATAGTATTTTCAGATTAGAAATGTAGCTAAATAAAATTCAAGAACTCGGTTCCTTCGGAAACCAGCCTAAACCCGCGTTATGGCTGCGAGGTATTGATTTCGCAGGCGCGGTGTGACTTCGCTGTTTTCGCTGGCTCGCTCTGTTTTAATCCTATTATTGTCATAGTTCTGCATGACATGGGAGTAACATACAGTAATGCTTGGCGCTTATGTAAATACCCGTGATATTCCTTTAAATTACTCTGACAGAATAACTGCCTGGCGGAGTGCAACAGCGACACAAGACTCACAATTTATCCCCTGACCGGCCGCTTGTTGGCCTCTGAGCGTTTGATCTAATAATTCGTATTCGAACCACTCCTTGACAGTACATTTAACTCGTCATGAGTTCGAATCTCGGTTTAACAAGACGTTTTTGTTCTTCGTTTAACTTCCCTATTCCAAGAATGTTATACCTTTAAGCTACGGTTTGGCTACGACGATCTTCGCCGAATTAGTCCTGGAAAAACAAGTATGGATCTTGAAAGTACTAATATCATGTTTAGAAATAGATATAGAGGCCTGTTTTAATTCATTCATATTGAGACATCTTGAAAATGATCCCACCAAATTTAAGGAATATTTCAGACTTTCTCCTGAATAATTAATTTAATTTTGTTTTAAGTTTAATTGAAAATAATATTGTAAAATTAGCTCCACAGAATTTGTTCAGAAACCAATAAGCCCATCTGAAAGATTAGCAGTAACTTTAAGGTGAATACCAATGATGTAAACACTTCATTTTTACTTTTTATAATGTTAATTTTTTCATTTACGAGCATTTATTTGGGAAATAATATTTAATAAATAAATAAATAAATAATAAATAAATAAATAAATAAATAAATAAATAAATAATGTGAGAAGGAGGTTGTTGCACTTCTCTCCTTTGCTCGGCATTCCAGTTCACTTTACTTCCGCATGGTGTGTCCTGATATTAGCGGTTCCTTATTTTTCAATTATAAATCATTTTACTCAATTGTATTATTAGCTCTGGTTGATGCAATATATAGATTTGTTAAAGTTTATGTTGGTTCTTCTTTTTGGCTCATGTCGAACAGGGATTTGTGTTTGGAGACATAATCAATTAATATCTCGTCTTCATTAGTGGGAAAATTGTACAAAGATTTCTGTTTTACCGCCATTATGATCTGTATGATGACTTGTAGATCACATGTTATTAAATAGTTTAGTTCATGACTTACTGCAATTTTACAATTGCTTTCGCGGCGATGATCGCCAGATTTTTGCCTCGAAGGCAAACTCCGACGATGTTCTCCCAGAGAAGATCGCCGTAGCCAAACCGTAGCTTTAGTTTCTGATGACGTAAATCTAGCACATGCTTCTTCGGAAATGCTATAGTTGTTTATAAACTTGTTCACCGTTCCCCCCATACCGTCTACAGCGCCTTGCGATGACCAGTAAAAAAGCGTCATTAGTAGGACTCGGAAGCTGATGAAATATTATCTTTTTCTGAGACATCACAGACAATGCAGGATGAAATACAAACTCGTTTCACTTCAACATGAACTAATACGGCCTACAGCCTACTTTTATTTTGCATTTTTTTTTTGTACATTTTTCAGTCTTTCACTGTACGAGTATATTGGTCATTTTTTTAATGTTCTACTTTTTGTTGCATTTTTGTCCTTTTGTATGTATGAACGAACATTTTTACAGTGTAGCGGTAGTCTACAGGGTGTTTAAAAAATACGGGGCATAATTTCAGGTATGTATTTCCCACATGTAGACAATCAAAATAGTTCATTACAACATGTGTCCGGAAATGCATTTCCGAGTTATGGCCTTCACAACATTGAAATTCACCGGAACGTTTTTCTTTCCGCAGGTCGTTGTCATTACAGAAGATGTTCAAAATGTCCACCTCCTGCTTGAATACAGACCTCGCATCGATGTCTCATTGACCTGCGAACACGATCCCAAACTCCAGGAGTATTGCGTATGTCCTCAGAACATGCCACAATTCGATTCCGAAGGGATTCCAAATCAGGCACCGGAGACGAATAAACCAATGATTTTAAATGGCCCCTCAAGTAGAAATCGAGAGAGTTCAGATCAGGTGAGCGTCGAGGCCAAGCAATTGGGCCACCTCTACCTATCCATCGATCAGGAAACCTTCGATCCAAGTACCGGCGAGCCGTACGACTAAAGTGTGCAGGAGCGCCATCATGCAAGAAGTGAATGTGTTGACGATTGATCAGTGAAGTGTCTTCTAAAACATGAGGTATGGTGTTTTCCAGGAAGTTTGTGTACGCCTGCCCCGTAAGTCTGTTTACAAGTACATGGAGTCCAACTAATCGATCATCAATGATACCGGCCCACATGTTGAGGGAGAACCGCACCTGGTGATGAGATGGAACAGTTGCACGTGGGTTTTCATACGCCCATACATGCTGATTGTGGAAATTTGTTATGCCATCTCGTGTGAACTGTGGTTCATCTGTAAGTAATACTAAGGCAGGAAAGTTCGGACTTACACCACACTGCTGCAAGAACCACTGACAGAACGTAACTCGTGCAGGGTAATCTGCTGGTGACAGGGCCTGTACACGTTGCAAATGATAAGGATACAGTTGATAGTCTACTCTTTCAACAGTGTCCAGACAGTCGTATGGGGAACATAGACTTGCAACGCTACCCTTCGTGTGCTGATAGAAGGAGTCATATTCACAGCCTCCAGAATCTCCTCCTGTACTTCTGGAGTTGTAGATCTTGGTCGTCCCCTTCCCAAACCAGGAGAATTAAATTTTCCATACTCGCACAGACGATAATGGAGACGTATAAATGTCTTCCGATCTAGACATTGTCGCTGTGGGTACCTCTCCTGGTACAAACGACGAGCCAGCGCAGCATTGCCGTCCGCCTTACCGTACATGAAGTGTACCTCTCTGCCAGCTCTTGATTTGAATACATGTCGCACAGTCTAATGTCTACACAACAGTGAATGTAACCTTCGCCTCGGAATGAACTGTCAGAGTGCTCTCTTAATGTCTCCTTTGACGGCAACGACCTGCGGAAAGAAAAACGTTCCGGTGAATTTCAATGTTGTGAAGGCCATAACTCGGAAATAAAGCATTTCCGGACACATGTTGTAATGAACTATTTTGATTGTCTACATGTGGGAAATACATACCTGAAATTATGCCACGTATTTTTTAAACACCTGTATATTCGAGAACCTACTGCATATTGCTTGCGCAATTTGATTGCATCTTACAAGAATTTTCCTTACTGTTGCATCAGCTTGACGCTGATCACGTGTATTGCGTGCTTCCCCCCATTCAACGCAACAGAACAAATACTGCAGCCGCAGTGCCAGCAGTCAGCATCAATATCGCAAACACGTAAAAATGCCGAAAGTAAAACAAAGCAGACAAAAGTTTTTATTGCGACAGTTAATGACTGAGTTTGGCGACAATGTAATTTCCACAGATGGAAGTACACTATTTTGTTTGTATTTTATTAATAAATTCATGGTCATTTTTTATTTTAATGTCACATCTTCAGAAATTTAAAGTCATTTTATAGGTCATTTTTCTTTGATTTTTAGGTCATCAACTTCCGAGCCCTAGTCATAAGGGAGCAATCATAGAACGAAAATGGGAAATGCAGCGGAAGGATCATACTTTAGAGCTGTTTTTCTATTACAGATCTCAGAAGATAAATCCACATTATACGTACATAAGCAAGTATACAGTTGATAAATTCTCCGGTAATAGATACCATATTATTATTGTTGCTAATATTATTATTATTATTACTACTACTACTATTATTACTATTACTGTTACTATTACTATTATTATTATCATCATCATCACCATCATCATCAAGAAAGCTAGAAAAATCACTTCAACAGAATGAGCAACAACAGATTTCCAAAGGCAATTTTAAATTATCGACCGAGGGAAAAAATATCCATTAGAAAGACCTCAAAAGAAATGGGCAGAAAACAAAACAGTAACAGGTCACTTGTCACGATGATGGTGATGAAGATGATAATGATGACATCTCCTACTCCTACTACTACAGTATTTTCAACTCTGAAACTAAGTAATAATGAGATCTAATAACATCTTCTAATAAGTATTGTCTGAAAACTAAGATTTGTGTGGAACCAAGAAGCTGTTCATATTATTCCAGCAGCTTAGTCTATAATTGCAAATACGTTTGCAGAGAGCCTTAAAAACTGATTCTAAGTCTCTTGACCCACAGAGCGCTGTTGTATTTTTAGTGTTAGAATTTGGGTTTATTTTATTATTGTGATAGGGAACATTGTCTAATACTAGTACGAAATTTTGACTAAGGTTAGGAATTAATTTTTCTCGCGAACATTTTTTCATTAAAATTTCTGAAATTCATATAGTTATGGTACTCTCCTGTCTATTGTTTTGATTTCAAGCAGAACTGCGCATTGGGAATGAAATCTTGCTACCAACCAGCATGCACAATGAGCCTCGGCCATTTCGACACTGGGTCAGGAGGCCACGTAAAGAATAATTATGCCACCGAACACAATCGTATGAGAGGCGTGGATGTACAGCTCGAGAGACGAGACCTGGCATGTGAACCACGCTAGAGGGGAAACAATGGGAGATCAGAAACAAAATATGTTTCGGCTTGGTTAGTATTAAACGAATCTACCGATACGAAGGTTCAATTCAGACTAAAATCTTATTTTCCCCCTCCATACCCATTGGTGACATAGCCAAGGAGCGTGTAAGATCATAGGATAGATTTTGCCTTCTCTACTACACGTACTGTACGTCTCATTCTTGTACACGATGGGACGATTTTTTTCAATAGCGTTCGATGTTTCAAAGGAAAGAGATTCTTTGTTGTCTTATTTTATGTTGTTTCTCTATAATGTTTGTGTTGTTTTTTTGCTTTTCATCACAAACCCTAAAGCTAGTAAATTGTTCCGTAACATAGCTATGTTTGCATTGAAATATATGAACTGTTTTAGTTTAATATAAATCTTTTAGGGTGGGTGTACTTTTTTTGTTCTTTCTTTGGAGTTGAGAATGATGATAATACACTAAAATTAATGTATGTTTAATTCATTATTAATCTTCACACTATTCTTCAACAGTAAAAGCTTGAGGCATTTTGAAACTTACAGGAGTTCCCAATTTAGCTTTCTTCTTCATAAAACTATACACGCTGGCTATCCTCTCCCGTGTTTGACTATGGAGTACTTTCCCTTTAAGTTTACTTTGAAAAGCACTATTCTAAAACATATAGTGCCACTATGTTTTTGAGTTCGGTAGTGTAACACATGCATCAGAATAATTACTGTACTCGTCGAGCGTTGCAGTACAATTAACTCATACACCCTACTTTCCTTACCAATGTTAAACGAACTTATACATGAACCACAGCGCAACCTGATGAAAAAGATTATTGTAAGCTAAAAAAATAGTCCTGTATTATAAGGTAAGTCAATAAATTACATCTGTAATATAATGTTTAAGTGGCGAGATTTTACTGTCGAGAGATATCGCTCACAATTACCGCTCAACGGGCTTTATATACCCATGTCACTTTTCGAACGACGTGAGCAGTACAGTCCACGTCACCGTTTTTGGCATGTGAAATAAGTAATGGAAACGTTAAGTGCGACTATTTTACATTTCCTGCAGTCAGTCTGACAACTGTGTTTGGCAAATGGCTGATGTGACGTGTATAGGAAGTGGTACCATTCTCAGCTGTACTAGCAACATGCTCACAAACTGGGCACTATACCGTATATCTAGGACAAACGCCAAAAACGCTGGCACCAGATGCAAGACACTGAGACGCTAAATAGGCCTAAGTGTTAAATTTTCCTTCAGGCAATAAACAAGTAATCAAAACTAGAATTCCTGCGGTGGCTCAGTGGTCAGAACTCCGAGCTGTCGCGCAGGCAACCTGGGTTAGATTCCCGGTCAGGTCTGGGTGGGGTTTTTCATTAAAAAATCCAGTGACACTTGTGGCGGACAAGGTCGCAGTTGGGGTTTTTCCGGGGTTCTTCTGTTTTTTCCCATATTACGCATCTATAGCATTCCATCATCATTTCTCCATTTCGTCATTCCACAGCATTTTTTGTGGGAACCTGTACTATGGTAAGTTTGCCGACTCTTTAACTTTTAGTGCATACGTAAGTGCATATTTCGGCATTTTAAATGCATATTTGCAAACATATTTTAAGACTTTTAGTGCATACAATTCTCAACACTAATAATCACCAACCATATCATCACTATTACATTCCTCTTACCGAGCATCTCGTTTTGTTTATCTTTCACTACCTCGAACCCGGAACATGTACTTTCTCTATATTCCTCTGCACAGAACATCCTTCTACTCATCGTCTTTCAGCATATCGATTTCACGCCTCTGGAATTCTCTCCCTGACCATGTCAGAAACTGTAGGACAATATAAAAATTCTAATTTAAATTAAAGAATCACACTCTAGTTCATGGAATTGCTTGTTGAACACCTGTCAGGTTGCGCAACTTCGGCTTAACCTATGACATATAATAAATATTGTAACTATGCTGTTGTAAAATTAACAATTAATGTGTAATGTATTTATTATTATTATTATTATTATTATTATTATTATTATTATTATTATTATTATTGTCATCATCAGCATCATCATCATCAGTTATCGCTATCATCATTTCTATCTCTGTTTTTCTTTCTTTTTTTTTCTTTTAATTGCTCTATGAGAGCTCTATAGTGTTCTTTTGACCCTGTTGACCCTCTATAGGGCTTTAATTTAATATGTATTATTTTCTTCAGTGTTTGTACGGTAGAGCATCGATTATCCGAAACAAATGGGACGGGGTGTGTTCGGATAACTGATTTTTCGGATAACCGATCATTTACGAAAACAAATTGTACCGGTGTCATAGGTGCAGTATGATACAAAGAAACCTGATATTAAACACAAAACTGTACATACAGTATATATTTTGTATCACATGTCTACAAATAACACAGAACTGACTAGGCTAGTTTTACAAGTCATTAAAATAGTCTACAGTTTAGTAAAAGAAGTCCCTTTTTTTTTTTTTTTTTTTTTTGCTTCAGAGCTGAGACTGGTTTTTTTGTCGCTAAATCTCGCAAATAGCGCTAGCGATACTTCTACATGGCGCGCGCAAATTTGAATTTGCCGACTGGAATGCATTCGGTTAACCGATGTTTCGGTTGATCGGTATTCGGATAATCGAAGCTCTACTGTATTTCTGTTTTGTATGTAAATGTGCTATCTGGTAAGCTGGAAGAGAAGGCCTTATGGCCTTAATCCTGTCAGATTAAATAAATAAATAACTAATTAGTGGCGTCACTCGTGCTTCCAGGAAGCATTTGGGCGTGGGTTTGAATTCTGTTTGAGCTGTTTACCTTTTTGGATATTTTCCGAGGTTTTCTCAACTCTAAGGAAAATTTCAGCTAATCCCATCGCGAATCCTCAGACTCAACTCTCCAAAATAGCATACCATTTCCCTACCATCAATTTCGCCGACGCACGGCAGATAATTACGTAGCTGATATGATGCCGATAATTACCACTCAGTAACAACCATCACCAATCCAACACCAACGACCTGTAACATCACCAGTCCTGTAATCGTCACCACTATTAACACCGACATCATTAGCGTCACCAGCCCCACTTACCATCACCACATTTCAAAGTTGAGGCGAAATGTTCCTGAAAGTGTGACCACTCATGTACACTTCAATCACTATTTAAATGAAACCTACTCAGCTGGATCCGTTATTCTAGCGGGGGATCAGCCTGTACGGTTCCAAGTTACATTGTGTGCAGTCCGGATGGGAAGGAGGGTTTTCATGTCAATTAAAAAAGTAATTCCTATCTGAAAAGTAACCCTCGCCTGCACTACGTGGTATTATTGACGTCTAAATGGGTGCATATCAAAGTGTACGGAGATAACTCCGCATGGCTGACGTCTATTGTTACATAATTTAATTAAATATTCAATTTCAATTCCAATTGTATTCGACAAGAGGGGAAATACCGCGTCTTTGAACTAGTGCCGGGAGAAAATATGACTTATGCAATTAATGCTCTCAACTCTGTTTCTAGTTGTATTCGAAGTGTACGTCTGAATTTAAGCCTTGTTCTGAAACGCCTCGAGTAGGCTACGTACAACCGACTCTATTTTAACGGTGGAGCACACGTGAGTTTCATACACAAAAGGAGCGACTCCAGTGTTTTCATGTGAAAGATCTACATTAGACTTAAGGGCATGAAACCTACTTTTGTCGTCCTCGGTGATCGAATATTTATCATACAGTTAGATACGGTTTCCATGGGTTCAAACCTTGCCGACAACGAAGGATTCTCTGTGCTGAAATGCCAAAAAAAAATTGTTTTTCACCTAAAGTTTAGACGAAATTTGTAATTTTCGGAGTAATCCCGTTTCTCCTGCTATACTTTTACTATATCTCAACGAAGCACAATCATATTTCCTTTATTGCTGTGAAGAATAGCCTATTTATTCAGAATTAACTAATAAATTTATTTTAAATAAACATAATAAAAATGTGTATATATAAAGGTAATCCGAGTTTCAAATGTGAAATCAAATTACATTTAATGAAATACTCCCGTTATTTTTAAATTAAATGCTTATTTTTTTATTCAATACGCTGCTCCATCGATATAGGAGAAAGTCAATGTTCATCTACTTAGATATAACACATGAAGCAAGTCCCCTGCAATCGGCAAGCATCATGGTTAGGTACAGCATGAAAATCCAGAAATATTACTACTAATTCCAAAATTTGGGACATCTGGCCGACATCTAGACTAACCACTAGGATCCAGAATACAAAGCAAAGGTTAACTTAAAGTTTTTAATTTAAATTATGTTTTATTTAACGACGCTCGTAACTGCCGAGGTTATACCAGCGTCGCCGGTGTGCCGTAATTTGATCCCGCAGGAGTGCCATGAGCCTGTCGCATTTAAGCACATTTAAATGCCATCGACCTGGGCCGGGATCGAACCCTCAATCTCGGGCACAGAAAGCCAGCGCTATTTCGCCTGTGCCACCCAGCGCGACGGTTAACTTAAAAATAAAGCACAATTTGATTTGCGGAGAGAATGCAAAACAATGATAAACTAAAACAGAGTAAATTTAAAAAATCTAGTAGGCTATACGGTAATGGGTATTTAAGAGTCATTAATTCATTTTAAAAAGTGAATGTGATACGTTACTACAAATTAATTTTAATTCCATTTATAAAATACAATAATAAATTAACGAATTGCCGCGAAACCAGGTGGCCCGGGTTCGAATCCCGGTTGGGGCAAGTTACCTGGTTGAGGTTTTTTTCCAGGATTTTCCCTCAACCCAATATGAGCAAATGCTAGGTAACTATCGGTGTTGGACCCCGGACTCATTTCACCGGCATTATCACCTTCAGTTCATTCAGACGCTAAATAACCTGAGATGTCGATACTGCGTCGTAAAATAACCTACTAAAAATTAATTAATATCTACGTCGGTGATGGATGGATGGATCAATAAGTAAATTAATAAGTAAATAAATAAAGGATTAACTAAATGAATAATAAATAAATAAATAAATAAATTGAGAAAGAAAGGAAGAAATAAAAAGAAAGGAAGAAAAAGAAAGAAAGAAAGAAAGAAAGAAGAAAGAAAGAAAGAAAGAAAGAAAGAAAGAAAGAAAGAAAGAAAGAAAGAAAGAAAGAAAGAAAGAAAGAAAGAAAGAAAGAAAGAAAGAAGAAAGAAAGAAAGAAATATTATCTTAAACTCTCCAACAATATTAATATTTGCGCCGTTTTCAAGGAGTTGAATAATATTTATTTTGTCTGAAATATTCTGATGTGAACGTGTTTGTGACAATATGATGCTTTACCGACATGCGAAGGCTTGGAATCTCGTCACAACAATATACCACGTTGTACAGTTTTGCTGCTTTCTTTAGGCTCAAACGCATTCTACTAAATCGGCGGAGCAGTGTATTTGTGCAGGAAGCAAAGGGTAAGTGCAAGGTTGCCGATTGTCTTCAACGGAAAAAGTAAATAAATTCTTTGCTAGAAGAGTTATTTGGAAATAAACTTAAGCTGGGCTTAAAGACAAGAAATTTTCTCGTGATATTTAGGTCAATTAGAATCCAGTTAAAATTGTGATTGTTTATTTGAAATGGAATTACCTGTTGGCAGATCTTCACTTTCGTTTTTCGATACAAGTTTTCTATTTTTTAATATTCTTACGCAACTCATCGTTCCTTGCAAGCAGTACTTATGTTCATTAGACGACCAACATAGGGAGGAACACTATGAAATAAACAAATGTTTGTTCACAACGACATACATATAGTTTGTAACTACCATCAGTACGCTACTTATCTGCATAGATAGTGCATCTGTAGTACATCATGACGAAGAAAAAGGGATCTAAGAAGCATCAATTTGTAACAATATGGAGGCGAGTGTTTTGAAGTGAATGGGGAATACAAGTATATTAATTGCAAAATGTGTAGTGTAAACATACGGTATGGTAAACGTCAATATGTACAGAGACATTATAACACTAGAAAACACACAGAAAATAATAGTGTTCCTTCCTACATAGTCTGTTGTGTACATGTGCCGCTTTTGCAGCTATACACAAGCTTATGCTTCAGCATTCAGTTAACTTGCATGCACAGTGTTTCCCTCAATCGGTCCTCAAGATGCTATGTCTGTTCATAACATATCGTCGTTGTTCCTGCAATAACTCCTATGTGACATATTTATCGATTTTCAGATTTTTGCTCTATTAAATGCTTAAATAGTGATACAGCAAATAATAAAATCTCCTATGTAATTATATTTCTTTGTTTCGAAAATGTAAGAAATCACAATCCCCTATGTACGGCTGCCATAGGATGAATAAATGTGTTTTTTTCTCCTACTGAAAATTGTATATTTTGCACATAGGAGTTATTGCAGGAACAACGACGTTATTTATTAATAAAGTGACCCTCTGTGTAATAAAAGAGTCATTGCTAATTTTTAAAAACCATCTTTATCAGACTTAAATTTTGTGTAGCTCAATATTATATCACTTTGTTTTATTTGAAAATTTGTAACACAATTATTTTAACTACCTTTGAATTATTGTAGTCTACGTATAAAATTTGTATATTTCTATACTTTTTACTTTTTGGTATGCTTTATAAATAGCGAACCCTGATTGAGGGAGGCAAAATTTTCAATAAATTTCTTATTAGTCTATTCTTAACCACGTAGTTCAAGTTTTACTTCCATACAGAATACAGAACACCGCAGTCGTTTGGTGAAATATTAATATGATTTTTTCTCGCTTCTTTTTATATATTTTAAATCTTTCTCGACCACAGTCTTTTTGATTTGACCGAGACCGACATTGTCTCCTGGCTTCTACATGTAACTAGCTGAGAATGAGTGAGGTGGCAATGATTTGGGTAAAGTTGCGTTGTCAAGCTTCACTTTAATATTACGTGTATCGATTTCAGCGCACCCTCTGGCGCCTGCGGCAACTATCTTCCCAACGAATTGACAAGAGAACGCGGTGACTTGGTGACAGGAATTATCGTGTATTCACTGCACGTTCCTTTCCCTGTCTACACGCGTTAGTCACACACAGTATTAAAGCTGCGGTGACGTTTTTAATTTTATACTGTAATGGAAATAAGATTACTTTTTCATGTATCTTCAAAATAGACCTATACCGACATGTAAATATCTTTCAGATAATCACTGTTTAAATAGTTAATGTATAAAACACATGCGATTACCTTCGAATCAGTAATTCGCAGATGACTTATAACTCTTCTGAAAGCGAACACTATTATCACAATCCTTTTTATTACTAAATATAAAAGGCGCAGTTTTTCTTCAGTTTTCTTTAATCTATCCGTGAAAGAAATCATTAAAAAAGTAATAAATAAACAAGTAAAGAAATTAACTTGGATAATACAAATTACTTAAAAGCATTACTAAGTATATGCTAATAGTGCTAAAGGGAATATTTTTATATTACTTAAACTAGGCCTGTGTTAAAACAAAATTTTAAAATATCCATTGAAAAAAATCAAAGTAAATGCATTCCAAAACAAAGAACAAAGTAGATCCAAAATAGCAATAGAAAAACAAAGTCATCGAAGAAATATGTCATTTTAATTACTCAGGATGCAACATCTTAGGACACTGGTCAAGACGAGGAAACAACAAATGGTTAGGAAAGCAGGGGTTAACAAACCATTCATTGAATTAGACTACGATATGCATTTGTGCAGTTAAGTAAAGGAAAACGTACAAAATAAATTCTTTCAATCGGTCATATTTTGTTCAAGGGATATTTTACGTTTGTTCTAACGTTCGTAGAAAAGGAATTATTTAACAGTGTGTCTTATGTAAAAATAGACGGAGATTACGAATTTTTTCGTTAAATTGAAAAACCTCGTTATTAAAGTGGTGTTCATTAGACCTATATCAACATTTGACCAGTGGTGTATTTATAAACAAAAAGATGCCTCGGCTCTGGGATTTTAGTAGTGCTGGTAGTAGATATCTTCGTCGTCGTCGAAGTTGTCATTATCATCAACATCATCATTTCCGCAGGAATACTAACGGAATGCCGTATCTAGATATAGAGATTGTTGGATCTGCAGAGTAGGCTTCACTATGAAATTGTTATGAATAAAATATTACTTTTTTATAAATGCAAAATCTGGCAATAATATGAAAATCATGAAAGTACTCTGTCGCCGCCAGGCCTTAAATACGCCTACTGTATCGAGCTTTCAAAACAACGTCCAAGCTTTATGCTGCAGAATATGATTGTTCAGATTCTTGTTCGACGACAGACGTCATAGATAGCGTGACTTCTATTTTATGTGGTTAGTATGACGCGTAGTTCTCTTTAAGAAAACACGAGATAAATACAACACGAAGGACACACCTAGTCCATACGGAAGAGAGATAAATCTCCACTACCTTCCCGGGTTTAAAACTCGGATCCATTTGATTTATAGTCGGAAACGCTACCACTTGTAC
The DNA here is from genome assembly GCF_040183065.1 of Periplaneta americana. Classification (NCBI taxonomy): domain Eukaryota; kingdom Metazoa; phylum Arthropoda; class Insecta; order Blattodea; family Blattidae; genus Periplaneta; species Periplaneta americana. The sequence goes on along the minus strand of NC_091121.1, from coordinate 86,986,430 downwards.
CACAGAAGAGGACGTTCAGAACGGGTGGACTTTAAGATAAGGCAATAAATCCTAGTCAGTATTAACCAAAAAGAAAGGCTTTGCCAAACTCAATCAGTTAACTAGTAACTCCCTACCAAAAAGGGCTGGGATTGATCACCGGTGGACCTTGTAAAATCTCCGACGAACGAAATTGCTCCAAATATAGTTCTATTTCTATTTCTACTAATAACTTCATGCCTTATTCTTTAAAATATGGTTTATTCCTCATTCTCAATACATATTGCTTGATCAGTTCTTAAGATAATTCTGTTATCTTGCATTAGTCTTTTAAGGTTATATTTTCGAAAGCCTGTGTTCTGTTTGTTTGTGTATATTATATACAGAGTGGACCGTAAGTTGTTTAGTCAACTGTCCCAGGATAGTTTGAACCTCACAAGTGATACCAACAAGGCACCACTTATGAGGCAACTAGGCCAGGAGATAATGGGGTAGGGTGACCAGTTCCTTTCCCCCTTCATTGCATACATCACTGACTAGCTACGTATTACACTAATCAGATTTAAGATTCATACCAACAATTGTTCTTCCTCTGAAATAAATCATCAAGTGAGATGTACAGACAGATTATTTAGTCCTGACAACTCGGGGAAGCGAAAGAGGGGAAGTAATAGGAGTAGTGGGGAGAGCTCCGGAGTAGAGATAAGGGCGAGCGGTCAGTAAAGAAATGCAGTACAACTTAACTGTACTAGAAACACACCGCTCTACCGCACGCATGACATCCGATCGCTCTGAAGGCAAGCGACTGACTAACCCGAACACCCCTTGGCGTAACTTAATGGACTCGCCTGACCCAGGCGCATATTGTCGGCGACTGTCAGGACTATAGGCATCCAACAAGGAAAACTCAGTGCGCAGAAACCAACGGGCTTGACTGTCTCGCGCAGATGACGTATGCTCCCGTTCCCAGCATGCTCTCAAGCCTACTGCAGGGGGCGTAAGAGGGGTGTAGCATGCGCGGCGCGAGGAGTCCGAGCTGAAGTTTTTCTTGTAGGATATCTATAAATAATCGTACTGTACTGCCTGATATGGGATGAAGATAATGCAAGTAAGACGAAGACCATGGTTATAGGAGGAAAAATAAAGAAGGTAAACTTTCGAATTATAAATGAGGCTGTAGAGCATATACTTGGGGTGTACTATAAGCAGTAACATGAGCTGCTGTCAGGAAGTCAAAAGAGAATAACAAGGGCAAAGGAAGTTTTTAATAAAAAGAGGAGCATCTTCTGCGGACCTGGAAAAATAACTAAGAGACTAGTGAAGTGCTTTGTGTGGAGTGTGGTTTAATGTAAATAATTCTGGTGGATGAGTTCTTGAATAAAGAGAAACAAACAAGTCAAATACCATTTTGCTATATTTTGACCTCAGCACTAGAATGAGCCGGTGTAATGATTTCTATAAATGTGACGAACAGAAAAGAGTATAAGCTTGTTCCTTTGCGAACAGTTTTCGAAAAAAATGGCATTTTATGCCAAAATTTTGATTGCAGACTCCAGGGAGTTGCTTGAAAATAAAGCTGTTTGTTGTAGCGTAGTGTACAGTAAGCTAGTTATGACTATGTTTCAGTAGTAATTTAGTCATAAAAGTGCAAGATTCGATTAATCTCCACAAAGGAATTCCAAATTTTACTCGTCATCTGTAGTAATGTGACTGGAAAACTGGCAATGTTGCAGTCAGGGTATTTGAGGTATAATTACATCTATTCCTCTTAAAGTCAGTAAAGTGAAGTAATATCGCCTGCTGTTTATGCCCTGTAAAGTTGCTACATGTTACATTTAATTTTCTTAAAAAAAATAATAAAATTCTCAAAAGATTATTTTAGATTTAGGCCTATAAAATATTTGAGAAAATTTCCTCGTAATACTTGTCAATTAATGTAACACGTTTCCTTTTAGTTAAATGCATTAGTTCTTCCCTTATTTTTACATTTATCTTTTGTCGAGAAGAGATAATCAAGTAACGGTCCTACGAATCTCTTTTCTGTTTAATTTGTCGCTTATGAAGTTTGTTCACAGCAAAATAATATATCCACAATATAATAAAACATTAAGTTGTTCAAATGAAACTCGGCTATCTTTAATAGAAAGTAATAAATTAAACTTAGGCCTACTGCTTAATATCCGCCATTATTAAAACATCTCCCATTGTGATAGCAAGTGACTGATAACGGCTTCATAGAATCCTGTGTGTGGCCTGGAAGTGAACCACTGTTTAACAGCATTTTGTATCGATTTTTTCGATGGAAATATTATTCCCTTCAGGCCTCTCTTCAAATCTCCAAAAATATGGGAATCCATGGAGATAAGTCTGTAAAAGGATATGATAGTGTTTCCCAGCGAAACCTTTGCAACTCGTCCCTTGTTGATATGGCAGTGTGAGCTCCAGCATTGTCTTCGAGAGAAATCACTCCTCTCGTCAAAAGGTCTGGGCGTTTATTCTTGATATTTTGTCTAAAATGCCCGAGAATATCTGCATAGAGTTGAGCAATGACCATACTCTCCAGAAATTTCACTGGCAATGGATCTCTATAATATTAAACAAATATAACATGATTTTCTCTGCGTTTTCTTGCAACTTGAGCTTTATAGAGCGAGGGGATCAGATGTATTTCCATTACATGCCAGACAGACGGGCGTGTGGCTCAAAATGACGGCACCAGGCCTCGTCACAATGCGATTGCGCTGCAAGGACTGCACCTTCCTCCTGATATCGTCTGAGGTTCTTTTGGCAGATTCTCACTCGTTCGGCTTTCTGTTAGGCAGTTAAAAAGTGTAGCACACAGAGCGCTCAAACTTTGCGATACTACAGGTTTTAGCGGAGAATTTTATAGATACTTCTCTGACTGACATTCAGTAATCAACTAAATTCACTTATTGTTATTCTCTTATTCTCTCGAACAAATGCATCAACATGTTGAATTGAATTTGGCGTGATAGCCTTGAACGCTTGCTCTGGTCGTGGATTGTCCTGTAGAGATGTTCAGCCGGAACGAAACCACACACACCAGCTGAATTTTCTAGGCAAGTCTCTCCATATACTGCAATCATTCTGCGATGGTTTTCAGCAGGTTAACGCCTTTCTGCAGTCGTGAAACGAATGACAGCATGCTGTTCACATTTGGACGCTTCCAACTTGTACAATTCGCTTTTTTCTTTTCATTTATTTGAAGCAACAATGACAGGTAGTCCAATGCCAACCACACCTAAAAACATGAAGCCTATACCCATTGTTATCAATACCGCTGAAGTGAACTCCCGTTACACAAGCCTCGGCCGACTTTCATATCAACCAACCAAATACGTTATGTGTATGCTTAGGCCTATGTATACTTTATTGCAACTCTAAACTGATTGTGCTTGTTATGTTGAAGATAGAACTGTTGCAAACGGAGCAAGAATGCAGCATTAATCTTCAGCAACAAACAAGCAATAATCATATATAGTGAATAACATAAATTAGTGATTAGGCAGTATCAGTGTCAGAGATTAGCTGTGCTAATACTAACAGGTTGCTGAAAATTAACACAGATTCGACCGCGTTATCGGCAATTGCATTTGAATCGTGTCCCCAAGTATTAACAGAGTTTGAAGCGTGTATCAGCTTGTAATGTGAGACGCAACACGCAAAGTATATTATCATACTGCAACAGTAATGAGGGCTCTATTGATTTATTTTACGCTCATTTAATGACGATTCAATAACCTCAACCTTCACAGTTGCTGTATATCGAGCGATAACATGCCTGATTTGATTTATAGACACTCTCGGGTTCGGATCCAGACCACAATACTGATTAAATAGTTTTCATCAAATACAGTAATCGCTGTCACTACTGTTTCCTTTCAAATTAATTAACTCGTCCGATAATACTAACCAATTCTATAGATATTATTATATTATTATTATTATTATTATTATTATTATTATTATTATTATTATTACCAAGCACGGTAGTGTAATGGTTATCATTCTCACCTTCCATTCGGAAGGTCTGGGGATCGATCCCAAGAGTCGGCTATATTGACTAATGTTTTTCGTGCTTTCCGAAGTCCCTCCAGACGAATGCTTGGATAGTAGGTTACCAATTTCATAGATCACGAAACGACTTCTTCCTAACCCCATCATCATTTCTCATCTATTATGTACCATCTCCTGGCGATAGGCTTATCACCTGTCTGACGGAGTAGCGCAAAATTGTGTCTGATAGATACAACAATAAAGCACTGTAATGTGGAAAAATGTTCATTCATTTCGAGAATTTTAAAACCAACATTGAACTTTCACAAGCAACGAGATTCTTTGAACATGTGATTAGTGTGACGAAATTTTACACCGAAGACAACACAAAATAAGGATCGCATACCTAGTCCCTATGGATGAGAGAAAATTTTCCACTATCTTGTGTGGAATCAAACACGTTTAGTCTTGTGTTATAATTGAAAATGGTATGACTCAAACCTATGAAGAATTATTAATAATAATTATAAATTTATCATCTCAGTTACTTCTACCACCATTACCACCCTTCTGAGATTGGACTCTAATACACAAGACAAGGAAGACTGACTGGACAGACTGACTATACCGGACTGGACTGGATTGGATTGGATTGGACTGGACTGACTGTAGTAGTACTAGTAGTTTTATTTTGTCTGGCAGAATTAAAGCCATAAGGCCTTCTCTTCCACTCAACCAGATTTCAATAATATACATAAAATACAAAATTATGTGATAGAATACAAAACAACACAAAAGAAGATACCTTAGAGATTACATAAAATATAACAGAAAATTAAAAATAATCAAGAACAGTTACATAATATAAGGAGAATATAAAATAAAGTAGAAAATTACATATAATCAAAATCAGTTACATAACATAAGGGGAATATATACAATTTATAAGACAAATAGCTCGAAATAAATTGGACGATTAATTCACTTGAGATATAATATACAGTTAATATAATAATAGGGGAATACATGTGGGTTACAAGACATAAAAAGTTGAATAGCAAAAACGTACTATATAGTATGCAGATACAAACGATTAAGTAATATATCAAGATAATAAAGAAGGAAAAAAAGAAGAGGGACTGTACTGACTGACTGACTGACTGACTGACTGACTGACTGACTGACTGACTGACTGACTGACTGACTGACTGACTGACTGACTGACTGACTGACTGACTGACTGACTGACTGGTTTGGACTGACTGACTGGACTGACGACTGTACTGACTGACTGGACTGACTGACTGACTGGATTGGACTGGCTGACTGGATTGGACTGACTGACTGGATTGGACTGACTGACTGGATTGGACTGACTGACTGGATTGGACTGACTGACTGGATTGGACTGACTGGACTGGATAGGACTGGACTGACGACTGTACTGACTGACTGACTGGATAGGACTGACTGACTGAATTGGACTGACTGACTGGATTTGATTGACTGACTGGACTGAACTGACGACTGTACTGACTGGACTGGACTGACGACTGTACTGACTGGACTGGACTGACTGACTGACTGACTGACTGAATTGGACTGACGACTGGGCTGGACTGACGACTGTACTGACTGACTGGATTGGACTGACTGACTGGACTGGACTGACGACTGTACTGACTGACTGACTGACTTACTTACTTTCCGAGGGCAGATTCTTAATAGATCCAGGCTTATATTGTCCCATTGTGCGACCTGTATGCGATGATGGTTCCAATTCGACATGTGGCCCGGGTAGCATTCCTGATGCTCAAAGGTGAGCCATTCTATCTCAGCCCTGAGAGCCAGGTCCCATCCCCAGGTACGAGCGCCTGACAAACCCCGGGGACCGGAGCTCCAAGCTCAGAGCGGAAATCCGCTATGCTCCAAAAACTTCACCCCAGTCTATTTTTAACTATTGCAGATGATAACGGAAATGAAGGAAGGTGGAAAATGTTGGTCGAATGAAAGAGAAAAACGGGAGTATGCCGAGAGAAACCCTCTGCAACGTGTTCTTTGTCCAAAACAAATTCCATTACGACCATCTGGATGAAGACCAGCGCGCTAGCGGTCAGTGACAGACGGGACTGCGACAAAGGATGCATATGAATTCTTCATAGTATAGCAGACATGTCAAGGTTACGAAATGTTTTCTATGAGAGTGCACTTTGCGAGCGCTCTGGTTTGAGTGAGTAACAGAAGTCCTCAGTCAAGATGTACGTTGTACAGGGAATAAGTTACTACAGGAATGTGAAGGTAATACTATGCTATACATAGCCCTACTAGGACCATTTATTTAGGAAATTTATGTTTCTACAATAATGTTAAATAATATTTGTTTGGAGATATACTTGACAATAATTCTTAATAAATATTATTTCACATTAGTAGCCTATAACACAAACAATAAGAAATATTACTATATTGTGAATGACACTATCCATCCATGAATAAATGTGACGTAGGTTAGATGTCGTAGTAATCACCGTCTGACAAATGTGTCTGAAGCAATCATTAAAACTTATTAATGAACATAGCTGAACCGTGTGGTAGGAATATAATACACAATGAACAAAAAAGAAATTGAGATATGAAAGTTTAAATATACCTAGGTATTCAGAATATTTGGAAGTTAAGTGATGCACCAATAACACTGAACAACAAGAATTTTGCTCCGACTTAAAACAATGTGTTCCTTATCGTTTGGTGTGTGCTGAATCCGAAAATGCATCTCTGTTCTTCGTATCACATAAGGTTTTTAAAATATATTATCATTTCACTTTTCGATGAGTGCTCTCCCAGGAAACATATGGCGCGGGTTGGGGGATGTAAAGCAAACCAAAAGCTAATGCATTTTATGAGTTTATGACCTATTTCAGGTTTCTTACAGAAGTTGGCATGTTCTTTTGTACCTTTAATAAATAAACAGATATTGGTACCTTTTATTCAGTAAATGTCATAACAGTTCAAAGTGAAGTCTATGCAATAAACAAACAAGTTTTCAGTATTTAAAAGAAAAGTTTACCAGTTTAAGTGAAGACAAATTAAAAGAGGTCATTTTCACTGGTTCACAAATTCGCGAAGTTATGGCTGACTCTTTATTTGAGGAAAAGCTTTCCGTTAGGCTAGAGAAAAAATGGCATTGGCGCGCTTTCAAAGATATTTGCTCAAATTTCATTGGAAATTCTAGGTCAGACAACTACATCGAACTTGTGGAAACCATGTTAAGTGCATATGAGAAAATGGGGTGTAATATGTCTCTCAAAATACTCTTTTACATTGTCATTTGGATTTTTTTCCTCCTAATCTTGGAAGCGACAAGCATGGGGAAAGATTTCATCAAGAAATATCTGAAATTGAAAAAGCGATATAAAGGAAGATCATCATCCAATATGCTTGCAGACTATTGTTGGTTCCTTGCAAAAGACAATCCCGCGTCTAGATATAAACAGAAGTCATCCAGAAAATCCTTTTAAATGGTAAGTTCAAATTCCAAGTTTTTCTCATTATACATATGAAATATTTTTATTGTTGTTGTGTTCTTTGTGTTCTAAACTATAACATCATTTTTGTATCCAGTACACATTTTTCATGTATTATAAATAGACAGTGGATGCGGGATGACTTATCGTTGAATGTAGGTGCACATTTACTATATGTTACAATTTTTTCATTCAGATCATTGGCTGAACAGGTTTTAAACGTAAACAGACGACGTCAACATGCTACTGTGTCTTCGTACAGTCAGAATGAAAAGAAAAATGACGTACTGTACCACATACCTCGTCATCATTGATGGAATTACTAGCGTTGCAGTAAACGACGATATAATCTCGTAAGTTGTCGAAGCTGAATGGTCTTCGCCTTTCCTGCAGGATAACACAACTGCACACATTGCGTTGCAATGTTACTATGAACGGACCGGAGTCTCTTCGTTCTGTACGCTGCTGTACTCGCCAGGTACACAAAAGACGGACGACACGGCACGTGCCATATACTCTGATACGAAACAATTCACTTTTCCTTAAGTCATCCCACATACACTGTCTAATTATAAGGCATTTTGAATCCCTAGTCTGTTGTAATTTTTTCAGTAGCAGTGAAAAATAAGAAAGAAGTTTTTCATTAAAAAATTCAATTCATTTTCCCCCGGAAAATGGTACATTATGGGGTAATTTGGATTTCAAATTCAGATTTAGGGCACATATATTATTAATATTCACCTATTTTTATTTCGGAGCAAGACAAAAATTAAAAATTTGTTGTTCAGTGATAATTGGAGCTTTACTAAGGAAAAATGTTATCTTTAATTTTTTTACTATTACTTACTTCAAAACAGATTATTTCAAGCATACTTTATGGCATATCTTTTCATAGCAATAAATGTCCAAAAGCACTTGAATGAAGAAAAATAACAATATGTGAAAGCATTATTGAAGCTTCCTGATAGATAAAAAGTTATACTTACAGGCAGTAAAGAAAGATGCAATACCTACGAAAAGACGCAGACGAATTGAAAGAGTCTATTGAAATGTTTTCTGTGAAGGAGTGTTGCCCATTAACCGAGCCATCCATCACTGCGCTGATGCGCGGGAAATGAGGCTCGCAAGTGACTGCTTCAACTCTCAATTATTCAAGCGTCTAGCGGATTAACCGGGCTGCGGTTTCACTCTGCAGAAGTAACCTAATGGCTTTGTCTGTCTGATCTTGGTCAATCCTAATACATTTAGCTATTATAAAAAAACAGGCCATTATGTGACGTATTGATTGCAACCTATCCGTTCAGGTTTTCATCCGTGTTTCTTAGTACTCATTCTTAATGGTGACGTTTATAGCTAAGAAGAAAATAATTCAGAATGCATATTATCAACAGTAATCTCACTAGAGGTTTTGATTTATCTAGAGAAAATCAAAACTCGAGTGGGATTTAATTGACTATTACACAATTAGAAGGAAGTATATAAAGATTAGAAGTAACAAAGTACTCCAATACAATAAAACATTAATTGGCTTACGAAAATACAACTGTCTTCAAATGTGTTATTGTACCATCTCAACATTGTTATCAGTTGTGCCAACTATGGAACCTTCATTGAACTCTGTGGACGGTTACTAGTCAAGAAGGCTTTGTTGATTCAGTTTCATTTTTATTAAAGCATTTGCATTCCACTTCAATCATCCGGATCCCAGTAATCAACGTCACTTGACAGATGATTTTCAACAAATCTTAGTATTAAACAATCTCTGATACGTGACTATCCATAATATCATATAGCAGAAGCTATAACAAACATAACCTAAATAATATAAACACGTGTTAGAAAAGTTTTAATTAGGGATGATGAAATAAACAAGAAACGTTTTAATTAACGATGATGAAATAAAAAATAAACATGAATAATTTTAAAAGAAACAATTATTGAAAGTACAATTTTCAAATTTGAATGTTTTAGTGGTTGGTGGTTCATTTGATGTTATATTGGACGTGTGCGTAAAAGAAGTGAACTCGTTGATGTACATGGTGTATCCCTCAATTTATTCAGGATATCCGAATGGTGCTCTTCATATATAACCAGTGAGCTTTATTAATTCTTGTTCTTGAATGCCAATGCGAGTCATATTTGAAAGTGCTGTGCATCGACTGGAGTAGTTTGTAATTTTCTGTTTTTTGACGTCCAGACCAGTGCAGTTTGAAATGTTGGCAAACAAAGAAACAAATGCTAGGGTAGTGATAAAAATAAACAAATGCTAGGGACGCGATAAAATTAACCAAATGTTAGGGACGCGATAAAATTGTGCGATAAGCAGCTATGATTGGTACCGTTTTATTGGTCAAAAGTAGTGTGACGTAGTACAAGTGTAATAGTCACATTAAACTTCCAGAGATAGTATGGGATGAAATATGATATCTAAATCAAACGTACTGCACTTAAATATTATATAATGTACAGTATTATATTGTTTTAACGTTTAATTCCGACTACAGATACTATTCAGAGACTAACAAAACAACAGTAAAATCAGGGAAAAAACATCACGAAGAAATCTACCCCAAATCCGCTTTATCCACCACAAACATAATGGTATCGATCCTGGTGCTAGTGAAATAGTGACTAAATAAAATATGAATAATGAATAAATTAGATCAGTGCGTATGTATACAAATGTAGAAGACCTGCATTCGATTGGCACAAAAGAATAAACTAAAAGACATACTCGCATTTTGAAGCGATTAACACCACACTTCTTGTGCATATAGTGGTTGACTGCGTATTACCCACATGTATCTATAAAAGTGTTTTTCAATAACTGAAAAGCAAGAATTTGCGTTGCATTTTAAAGAATTATCAAATTACTGTAAGTTGTATTTTATAAATTATGCTTGAAAAGACCAATAAACATTTTTTGGTATTATTCATTTATTTATCTATTTATGTCCATAACAGGGCAAAGCCCCAATTACAATAGACAGTACAGATAAAAAAACATAGAATTGCATACAACACGAAAAAAGATGTAAAACAGATACAAGTGTAATTACAAATTAAAAATGGAAAAGAGAAGAAAAAAAACAAATAGATACCACCTAAATAAAAGACACAGATACAGATATAAATTAAAAACACCAAATAAAAACAAATCAAAAAAGAGCCAAGTACAGACATCACAGCCAAAAATTCAAAATGTAGGAGTAGCTATAATTGGCAAATTACAGAGCAAATACAACACCATGTTAATAAATTCAATATACAGCACTACACAGCAGGCTCAATAGGCTCAATTAATTTATTCAAAAAAACTCACCAACACAGAACATGTGTTTCAAGTAATGCTTTACATAACTTTTTCTTGTACATATTGTACAATGACGAAAAATCTAAATCCTGTTTATTTGATAGATGATTGTAAGTTCGAAGCATTAATAAAAGTGGAGACATTTTATGAGATAGTGTTTTTGTTGTCTGTAAATAAAAGAGAGATCGCTTTCTCAAATTTGATTTACCAATATTGAAACTAATTAGCTGTAGAAAATCAGGGTTGTCTATTAAGCCATTTTATGGTTTTGAACAAATACATTTGTTGTTCTCTTATCCTGCGACTACTGAGAGATGGTACATTAAATTCAACCAGCATGGATTCATAAGATTGGAATATGTTGTAACATGAATGTTTTTCATATATAGTAGTTTTAGATGCGTACTCTAATTTACTTCGTATTAAACTATTATATATTTTTAAGACAGTTTCAACATTCCTGAAATCTTTTGAGTTTCTGTAGATGAAACCTACCAGTTTGAAGGCTCTATTCGCAATTGCTTTTATATGTGTTAAAAAGGATAGGTCATGAGAGATTACCACTCCTAAATCATTTACTGAAGTGACCCTTTCTAATTTTGTATTATTTATGCTATACGTGTAATCCAGAGAGTTAGTATTACGAGTGAAGGTAATGTGTGAGCATTTTTTAATATTAAAGTTGAGTTTGTTAACAATGCTCCACCTAAATATGTATATGTACATATGTGTGTAATTATATGTATGGTACTATGTACTTTACTCTGAGTTCTAAGCCTTTTTAGCTGAATTATTTGCTAATTCATTTCCATATATTTCGTTATGATATCGTATAGGCCTACATTGAAAGAGAATTTTACAGTCAGGTTCTCGTCCTATAATAACATTCATTATATCAGTACTTGTTTTCAATTACATATTGTATATTTTATAATTTCTATATTGAGTTCTTACTGTCTGTGAGTATCCACATGTCCATTTTATTTTCACTTTTCCTTTTAATAATAATAATAATAATAATAATAATAATAATAATAATAATAATAATAATAATAATAATAATTGTGATCCGAAAGATGAGGTACAATCAAAATCAAGATTTTAAAATTGAATTTAATCTGTTTTGAGCCGAAATGGCTGCTCAGATGTAAATCCTCCATTACATTTTGAAGGTATGGTACAATGTCCAACAGGCGAGACCAAGCACTTCGTCGTGCAACTGTCATAATTACGTTTAAAAAATGTAAAACAATGAGACGGCACGCGAAAGAAACACCAGGAATACTATGCAAAACTGCTTTCTACCATCATAAATCCCACGGGATATGCCGGGATTTGAACCCCGAACGCTTTAGTATTATAGTACGATATAACGTACCGTATTTTAAAACTAAATAAAGAAACATAATGAACTGCACATTTAAACACCTTAATCGAATATGAAAGCATTATAAAACTTGAAAGTGTAAATAAAAGTAATCTTGTATATTAGCTGATAAGACTAAAAGAAATATTTTCAGTTAATTAAATAACCCACTATTTTCAACAATACGTTAAGTTCCGGCTCTTCTACTGAAAATCAGGAAATAGAATCTCGAAGCTACGTCCTTCCTCTTTAAAAGGAGAGAGAGTTGTCCCTGTTGAATAGTGAAATCACAACCGTTCTCATTTCTCCTGCAATATAATTGTTCGATTTAAAAAGTCATTCACTACCCTCCTCTCTTACAATACAGTTTCTCTCAATAGTTGTGCGCCGCCCCTATTTGCTGAAAACTAAATTGCGAGGGGGAGGCTTGAAGAAGGAGGGTCCGTGACATCTCGACATTTGTCTGGATGAAGAACGTTCAAGTGGGGGAGGAGTTGGGATTTGGTTGAGGGACTTTTCCAATGCAGAGAGATTACACAGCGCGAACCAAAGTTTGTTCCAATTTATATAAGACAAAGTGAGGCAACCAACGAGATGACGGGTAGAATAGAATATAAAATATTATAAAGTAACACAATAAAATGATATGGTGCGCAACGGAATGAAAAGGAACGCGACGGAATGAAATGGAACGCAACGGAATGAAAAGTGACGCGACGGAATGAAATGGCACGCAACGTAATGAAGAGGGACGCAGCGTAATGAAAAGAGGCGCAACTGAATGAAATGGGATTTAACCGATTGAAATGGAACGCAACCAATTTGAATGGAACGCAACCGATTGGAATGGAACGCAACCAATTGGAATGGAATGCAAACGATTGGAATGGAATGCAAACGATTGGAATGGAATGCAACCGATTAAAACGAAACCCAACCAATTGAAATGAAACGCAACCTATTAGAATGGAATGCAATCGAATGGAATGCAACCGAAGAATATTATACAAAGAATATATTGAAATAAATTATAATTATTTAACGGCGCTCGCAACTACCGAGGTTATATCAGCGTCGCCGGTATGCCGAAATTTGTTCCCGCAGGAGTTCTTTTACATGCCAGTAAATCTACTGACACATAAATTGAGGGAAAGAAGACAGAGGACGGACACTGGAAAGTTTTCTTTTCTCAATCGTACTATCAGGGACTGGGATGCTTTACCTGGAGACTTACTAAAGGCTTTACCAATAACCAAAAATGTATTTAAAAATAGCTTTAAGGACTTTACTAATAGACGGTAGTATATTATACATACTATTTAAAGGGTGTAGACTAATTGATATTTTGTTATTTGAAGTGTTATATAGGTAAAGAAATGTGTTGTGTCAGTGAAGTGTGTTTGTGTCAGTGAAGTTTTATAGTTTATAGTGACAGTGCGAAGTATTTTAACAATGAAATGTTTTTGAAGTGTTAGTGAAATCAGGATAGAATCGGTGAAATGTGTCGTAGTTCCAGTGCAATGAGTGAGTTGACAGAGAAATGAGTGTAGTGCTGAAAGGTACTTGTGCAGGTATGAACATATAGTCGTGGGTTTTAGTTCGAACTTAGGGTTAAGATACACATTAGATTTTCTTTAAATGTTATTTTAAGTGGTCGTGCTTCATTTAATTTAGGATGTTCCTTATTATTATTATTATTATTATTATTATTATTATTATTAGTAGTAGTAGTAGTAGTAGTAGTAGTAGTAGTAGTAGTAGTAGTAGTAGTAATTTATTATTAATTGTATTTTTATCAATTGTGTTTATTATTAATTATCATTATTGAGTGTAATTAGTTACCACTGCCACCGGGTATATACCCATTTGCAGTGTGAATAAATACATACATACATATGAGCACACTTAAATGCCATCGACCTGGGCCGGGATCGAACCCACAATCTTGAGCACAGAAAGCCAGCGCTATACCGACTGCGCTACCCAGGCGGACGAATGTACTGAAAGTATAGTACGTTTTGCTTAGCTGTTTTCTAATATAAACTCTGCTGTACCATATTATTGAAGGTCGTCTACTTTTTACAGGACAGCACTGTATTATTTACGTTTTTCTTTTAATTAAAATACACAGTTAATATTGGTTTAATTTTGGAAAACATAACAGAAATATCACTACTATATTCACTTAATATTAAACCCAAAATGTAACCACCCATCACTGACGACTTTGAAGGGGTCCCCGAAAACACTGCTCTGTGGAAAGGGTCCGCAGTGCTAATATGTTTGAGAACCACTGTTCTAAAGCACAGTTGAAACGACGTCATTCAACACTTCGCGGCGTTTCTCGCAAAAGTGCACCCCATCTGCAATCACAGCTGCTTGACCACTGAATTATTCATCGTGATTAAAGAGTGGTTGCAGGTTAAATATGAATAGCGGCAGTAGTGGTCATGCCTGCTAAATATTGCACGTAACCAGTGTGATGGAGCGCCGAGACGGTGGCGTCATTGTTAACATCTTCATACTAAAAGATAGTTCACGTTTGAGCTCGTCATTTTACCAAAAATAGTCCTACTCTTTCTCCATGGTACAAGTGGCAAAGTTTACCGTTAAATATTCAAAAGTCCTGGTATCGATTGTAGGCAGATGCGAATATTAGCTAGGTTATATATATGTTCACTGGCGTTCAAAGATACATGATCTAGAATTTTTTAAAGCGAACTTTCTAACCACGGGATAAGTCAGAACCAAAGATATAACCAGGGGCAGGTATTTATGGAGATTGATTTCATCATTTGTGTTTTTTGATATTGGTGTCGGCGGAGATTGTTGGACGTTGATTTGCACTCTTGGCGGAGATTAATGGAAGTTTTTGAAAATACAATAATTTTGGAACTGGAGTATTAACTCACCGAGTGGGCTAGCGGCGTTGTAGAGGGCTGGCCTTGCATTCGGAAAGTCCGGGGTTCGATCCCAGGGGCCGGCAATCCTAACTGAGGTTTTTTATGATTTCCTCAGTTATTTCCAGGCAAATGCTGGGATTGTACCTCTTGAAAGTCCAGCCATGGACGGCGATCCTTCCCTTAATCCTTTCATATGTGTGAGTGAATGCTGTGTAATGTCTTAAATGTTTGTGTTGTATCGGAGGTGACCCTGGCATTGAGCTGATCCCTCATCCGGGGAGGCCCTCCATATCCTTGTGTGGTCAAAAAAGTATGTATGTGATCCAATAGATTAATTTCTCTCTCGACAGGTCGCGGCCTGTAAGGCCCGTGTGACGAGGATCATATAAATGAACCTAAAAGAGAGAGGTTAAATTAAGGGAAAGGAGAAAGAAAGAAAGAAAGAAAGAAAGAAAGAAAGAAAGAAAGAAAGAAAGAAGTATTAACTCAGTATAAATAATACTTTCCAAATAATTAACATTAAAAGTTCGTAGAATTCTGGTAAAGGTGGGGTATGGCCAATAGACAATATTTGTTGGATTGAGACTGTATTTAACACACATTCATTAAAAACGAAAAAAACTTGCAGCCCTCAAATTAACACTTTCAAATTATTAGTGAAATATTGAATTCCTCGTCTTTTGAGTTCATCAATGTAATCAGAACACCTGGAATATCGTGTAATGTAGTCTACTTGGTTATGTAACAAACTCAAGTGAAAAAAAATAATAAAAAAACTCAGAATATGAAATTCCTATAAAACGACGCAATAGTAATAATTCGCGAAAGTGTTTATATTTCGCTATGAGAATTCTATTTCGCGATTTGTTGCGATTGTTTTATCCGCATATTATTAATCAGAATCATTTAATTCGTAAAGATTAGTAAAACTCTATTGTATATCTATTATGTCGTGATTTTCGCGATCTCCATAAATACCCGGCCCTGGATATAACAAATGAACAAACTTTGAAACAGTTCCGCTAGTTTTCAATAGGTGACACTATTATTGGGACGGGTAAAAAAATTGTTAGGGAAAATTATGCTGTAGATTAAACATAAATTATTCTCATAATCGACAATATGAGCGGCTTTCCGCGAGATCTAATGTATTTACAATCAACATAAGGAGATCAAATTTTGAATTCTATAATGCGGGTAGGGTAAATGAATTGATAAACAAAATTTTGTCCAGAAATTTCTCATTCTCGTTCCCTTATGTTTCTAAACCTACGACTCAGAATTCTAGGCTTTACTTCCCTTCCACTCAGATCTAATTGTAAGAATTATAATCTATAAAGTTTCTATGTAATTTTGCCATTTATAAAATTACATTATCTTCATGTTGTAATACAGAAAAATTTCGGTGTTGAAGCTAAATATTTACAATATGAGCACAATGCAAATAAAATGTTGATGATGTTTTAGGTTACTCAGAGAATTGTATCCGATTTCATTATAGGTGGGGGTTTTAATCGGGTTTTGTTTCGCACTTCAGTATTTAATTGGGAAAAAGTATCGATTATCGAATAATTTGATACGTGTCAAATATCGAATATCGAGAACTTATGGTATACAGTATAGTCCACACCCAATTAATACAAATTAAATTATCAACTTTTGCTGTGAAGTTATTCTGACATATAGAAATAAGTATTACAGACCTCTCAATTTTCTTAACTTAGCAATTAAAAAGTAATGACTAGATGGTTTCTATATTCCCAAGAAATCACGCTCACAATTACAAAAAAACATCCTAAAAAGTTGTAAATCATCATCATTATACAAAGTATATTAACGAGATTTAATTCATTATCACCATCATCACCACCACCATCACTCGGGAGTCGACCCTACGTGTAGGGATTCTAAAGATTACTTACTCTATAGCAGTTGGGGCTTCTGAAGAACCATGTAATCTGTCTATATAGTCCGTGCTCTATTCATGAGAAAATATTATTTTCGAAGCTATTATTAACGTTAGAGAAAAGTTCATTGTACCAATATAGCGTCGAACCCACGCTACTTCATTACGTCCCAGTTTTATATCGCGAATGAATTAATGTGTGCATACATATTACATAAAATACAAGCAATGCATCTAAAAGAATTAATACAGCAACGTGAATAAAATAAAATAACACAGAGAAATGGAAACACGAATGGGCAGCAGCTCGTAATCAAACAGACACTATTGTAATACACATACCGTACATGAGGTTCATTTTAATGTAGAAGTTGTACAAATGGTTATAAAAAACACGTACTGTGCCACAAAACGTTTTACAATTAAACCTGATATTCTGGTAACATTTTCAAATCTGCATGTACCAAATGGAATACTGGAATACGTATAAACGGCTTTGGTTTATTTTTGTATTACAGAAGTATTAGAACAATAATAAACCGATTTGTTTCCTGGGCTCACTCAGCATCCTACAAATTGAGTACAGTGTTTTTCACGGGGATGAAAGACTGTCGGGGAGTTGTGTTCATCCCATCTCCTTCTAATTTCGAGGTTAAGATTCCTTACACACTTGCATTTTTCAGCAGCGTTTCTTAGCTGCGTTGCAAACGTTTCGATAGCGTTTTTCAACCAGCTTTTTTCAACTGCGCTGCTAAGCATATTGAAGCATCATAGTGGCTGAGAGGAAATGAGAAGCGTTGGAGTGGTGCTACAATATGCTAAACAGCGCAGTTGAGAAGCGCTACTGAAAAACGCTATTGTAGCGTTTGCAGCGCGGCTAAGAAGCGCTGCTGAAAAAACGCAAGGATGTAATAACCAGGCAGCGCATTTTCGTTCCCATACAAGTTGGGGAAGTTATCGGTTAGTATATCCTGGAGTTTTAGGGTTCAAACTCTGATCCTAAATGCTTACGTCAGGACGCTACAAAAGGTATAACCTAGTTCGGTACATAATAATAATAATGGAGCATGACAACTGTAAGTGGGATTGCTACTAAATTAAAATGGTCTGCCCAGCTACTTTTTAACCATATAAACGCACTAACACTACGAAACTAGCTCTGTACAAAATATTAGTGCTACATATGACACAAAATATAATTAGATCGACAATAATGCTGAACTAGTATAATATAATATATATTATAGAACATAATAGTAAACATGATACACATTAACTGTAAATGCTATATATATATATATATATATATATATATATATATATATATATATATATATATTGTAAAATTCATTCATTTAAAGAAATCAACTCCGTTACGGTGAACAAAAACATATATTCTGAGATTATGAAATTCATATCTTTTACTGTAACTGACAGTAAAAATTTGTTTGAGCTAAGAAAATGTTCTTCCTATGTCACATGAAGTTAAAGGGACAAAATAACAAAAAAAATTGAGTATACAAATTAGAGTTATTGACATTTTCCATAATACTATATATATAAATAATTCATTTATCAAAACCTAACCTGTTGCAGTGAACGAAAACATTTATTCTGAGGTTATGAAATGGAAATATTTCACGAACACCACAAAAAAATTGTTTAAACTAAGATAATGTTTTTTCTACGTCATATGACGTTACAGGGGCATATTTATAATACATTACATCATTGTTATTTAATAACCCAATACGTACCTGCTTACTTATTCTACCTTACTTATGCATCCACGTGACGTAATAGATGTACCAGAAGAAACTACTCGACCTGCTGTACGTTTGGAAACAGAAATGCGCTGCCTGGTAAAAACTAACGAGACTTAAAGTACATGGGACTCTATGTCTTTCTCCTATGTACGACAATAATGTATACGAGGACATAGTTTCCTTTCTCTGAGAATAAACAAGTTAATGCCAACTTATTACAAACAGTTCTGGGTGATGCGAGTGGTTCTCGTGTGCATCAATAGAACCAAGGTGTTGGGTTCGAATTCGATCGAAGACGATGTATTTTACAAAGCGATACAAATCCCTAACGTGGCTTACTTCAGAATAAAATCAAGTCCTGGCTTCAAGAGACACCTGAGTGGAAGAGATACCTGTACAAGCCGAAAGGTCGTGAGTTCGATTTCCGATGGTGTCATGGATTTTTCACATTGATCTAATCTTACGGCCGCACTGTAGCTCTGGAGTTCATTCAGTCTATAACATAAATGAGTAGGTACCAGGGTGTTCCTCTGGAAACAATGGCGGTCAGCATATAGGCCTGACGTATCTACTGCTACTCAATTCCGATTGTCTCCATGAGTAGAGTCCAGCGTTTGGTTACCTAGAGCCTCCAAGCAACCCGCAATAGTGTAGGTATGTAGGCCTATAGAATATAGCTTGACGGCATCCAACGCTACTTAGTTCAGGTCTGATGTTCTGTGAACATACGAAAATAAAACAAAGCTAGGCAGTTGGAAATGAGTGATCCAATAGAAGAAAATGGTAGCGAGCACATCGCTAGGAAAGAAAAAAAATGTATTTTATTAGAAGGAAATAAAAATACTTCATTTGAAACACTTAACAAGTTTACAGTCATTGATTGTAATGTGTAGAGACTCGGAAAGTACGCACTCATAATTTTCTTTATTTTAAGATTGTGCTCACATATTTTTTTATATTTGTTAATTACAAACTTTAATTAGAGCTAGAGTATCTAGATGCGTTTTACTTATTGTAAAAATCAGCGGTAGACAAATTGCGGGCGCCACTTAATCATGGACATGGTGTGTTAATGGTGATTGTCTTCCATTTATTTTCTTTCAGAATATTATCTTTATATTTTTATTAAGTTATTTTACGATGTTTTATAACATCTTAGGTTATTTAGCGTCTGAATTAAATGAAGGTGATAATGCCGGTGAAATGAGTCCGGGGTCCAGCACCGAAAATTACCCAGCATTTGCTCATATTGGATTGAGGGAAACCCCCGGAAAAAACCTCAACGAGGTAACTTTCCCGACCGGGAATTGAACCCGGGCCACCTGGTTTCGCGGCCAGACGCGCTGTTACTCCACAGGTGTGGACATTATCTTTATATGAATGATATATTTTTCATGCACACAGTGGTATGACTGTAGGAGATTATTAATCTTTTGTCAAACAATGCCTGTTTTGTTTTTTGTTTTTTTTTTGTTTTTTTTTTGTTTTTTGTGTTTTTTTTTGTTTTGTTTTTGTTTTGTTTTTTTGTTTTTTTTTGTTTTTTTTTTGTTTTTGTTTTGTTTTGTTTTGTTTCTTCCGGCGTTCTCCGATAATGTTCTTTTTATCCGCCTTCAGATAGTGTTTTTTTATTTCAATATAGTCGCTGACCTTGCCGTAAACGAAAAGCTTGGAGTTTGCAACCTTCTGCGTTCACGTTTTCGTTCACTTCTAATGTTAACGTTCACGAAAATCATTGTGAATGATTACATTAAATAACCTGACCGCAAGCTTTCGTGTTCACGTCCGGATTTTATCGGTATTTTCAGTAGCGACACTCTTTCTGATTACACGTCGACAAGATAGAAGCCTCCTCTTGCAAGGATATAAAGAAATGATAAAGAATTGTCGAATTATGACAAGGCAAATGGAAGTAGGCTTAACCCTGCTTCAACACAGTCTTTGTTCAGCAGAAATTATATTTGAAGTCGCTGACGTTGGAACGCGGGCCTCAAGCATCTCTTTTAAAGGATTTAAATTTATCTTTCTACTCGTAAAGAACTATACCTAGGCCTATAACAGTTCTTTTAAACATGCATTCTGGTTAGGGCACTGAATTTTACTAGATTTCTGGTGTTCCAGTGATACAAATAAAACAGTTCCATGAAATGAGATGAAGTATTTTTCCCATAAACAAGTCCGTGCACATTAGCATATATATTGTGATTTATCACACTCACTAGCACGTTTCAGGATATAAGCGTCAAGGATATAGCCAGAGTTAAATTGAAATATTAATCACAACCGCTCACACAGTGCCAGACAATGAAGCTTGTAATGGTAGAAACAAAATATTAGCACCATTAGTTTAAAATTGTTGCTTCCGACCTTATTTTATGTCCAACTTCGTATAAAACATATGCACGAAAGCAAAATGATGTCTTCAGAATCTCTGTCTATCCATTCGTCTGCATAGAACAAAAGGCTGTCACAACAGAATAATTTCACAGAATCTTTATCAATCAAATCCAAATTTATTTCAAATAGTCAATTAATTAGGATATTCGTCTTCATCCGAAAAAAAAACAATCGAATATAATGAAACTGGGTAAAATTTCGTTCACGCACCATCTGTCCACGGAAGTTGGTTACAATTTTTTACATGTAGGCAAACAAGAACTAAATAGTGGCTTTTGAATTTCTGATGTCAGCGTCACACAAATTCAAAAACTGACTTTTTGAACCAAATTTTAAGATTTTTTTCGGATATTACAAAGCAAAATTAATTTTAAATGATGTTTAAAGGAAAATTTGTTAAATAAAACGTATGACAAAAAATTCCTAACAATATTATTTATAACTTTCAGGTGGTTTAGTTTATAACAGAAAGAGAAGATAATTTACAGAAATAAATTTCTCGATTATCTTTAAAATAAGAATCTGCAAACATCAATATATAAAATTAAAATACAAGTAGAGGTAAAGTTGTCTAATTCCGTGATATTCCTAATTCCGTGATACGTTTTTTTCACTGAATGTCACGGAATTGAGTATCTTGTTAGGAAGTTCACCGATGTCTCAAAAGTAGGCGAAAGATGCACTCTTTCGAAAAATATGTCTGACGCTATGGTCGAACGGTAAAGCTTTGACTGACATTCAATTTTTAAAAAGTATCACGGGATTAGAGGTATCACGGAAATAGGCAACTTTACCCTATATACCTACTAAATTTTAATTTACTTTTTTACAGACACCTAAGGAATATCTGCTACTAATTTTAAATATAACGGATATCTGTTATATTTCAAGACGAGTAAACAATTTTAAAGATATACTACGCGTCTCATGTTACATCAGTTTTAAAGATATACCACATTCTAGTATACACAGTCACGAAGCTCAATACGTAGGGAATATGCATCCATAGATAATTGTTAACCATTAGGATCGCTACTATCGCCTCATCACAGACAATCCGAAATAGTACGGGCACAGTCTATTGTTTCTACTGGGTGTTCATTTCAAAGTGTGTCATGACGTCACTGTTGTGAGTCAGCGATTTGAAGCGAGTTTCAGCTTTTATGTCAGAGAAGTTGCCTATTAATCAAAGCGTTCAATCTGAACTTGAGAACGTGTACGGTATATAACTCGAACGTCGTGGCGGCCTGTACGGTCTGTGTGCTACCATAACCTCTTTCGAACTGTGTTTTGCGCGGGCAAGTCGTACGCAAGGTATTTGTTATCATCGGTTGCGTACGGCAACATTCCACAACACAAATCAAATGCTCCGTGTCCATGTTGATCGTCCAAGTTAATGTCAACAAATACATAAGTAATCGTCTTAGCCCTCTCCCCATATCCCGACAGTAAGAAAAAACTCACCTCAGTACGTGTCCAAACAGTTCACATTCCTGCCACTACAGGTGTTACGGTACGTATCGGTAAGTACTCTTCAGAATGAACGCCGTACTTGTTAGGCAACTTCTCTGGCACATAAGTAATACACCTCTGTGGAAGTGTAGGAAGATTGAATTCTCTAGGCTCAATGACTAGCCACATGACGGCATACAGCGAGCCATGACACACTTTGAACTGAACACGCTGTAGCATCCTCAACAACTCACGCTTCGTGACTGTATATACTAGACTGTGGAGATACTACGCGTCTCATGTTACATGACCGCTGAGCGCTGATGTCGCCACTGCAACTTTGGATCATACTTTGGAAGATGCCACATTAACAAATAAAATGTTTATTTCTGAAAATGTGAAGAAACATCACGAACTAGTATAACCTGTTTATCACATCATTAATTACAAATTAATTAATTACCCTATTAATAAATAAATAATATTAATAATAATACAAATAATAATAAATCTTGGTCAGACTACAAAACTAATGCAGAAATAGCAGAGGAATTGAAAATAACCTATTCTTGGAAAAAATTGAAAATCATAAAACAGAATGGTTGCAGCATGTAGACAAAATGACATGAGACAGATTGTCCAAAATTAAAAAAAAAAATCTATAAACCAATAGAAGACAACGAAGGCGACCAATGGAGATACTACCGCACTAAAACCTGAAGTGAGGACGACAAGCGCCCTAACTCCATGATAGTTTAAAAATTATGGTGATGATGATGATGATGATGATGATGATGATGATGATGATGATGATGATGATGATGGACTATCTTAACTCGGCGCTGGTCACTATTGAGCATTTTCCTAAGTATCAAATTCAAATGTTAATCACATCAAAATGAAAGGGGTTGCAAGTTCGTTCCTCTCTCTAGCTGGCTATTGAAGTGTTAGCTATTATCCGCTATTTATTTTCTTCGGAGAATACATGGTACTCTGTTGAGAAAATATTTGTTAGACCAGTAGT